>NC_137048.1:28370906-28445906 GCF_032717465.1 Coenobita brevimanus
TGGGGGTACGTGCGGGTGGGGTAGGGGGAGGAAATGAAAGGAGTAGGGGAAGGAGGGGGAATGGGTTACAGGGAGGGGGTGGGGGGCGAAGAATCACCCCTCCCCATTTTATGCTCACCCTCCTTTTCTTTGTCACCCTCTCCTTTCACATTCTACCTTCTTTCACACCTTCAATCCGAGACCTTTGTGGCTAATCCGTGCTATTACTAGACGATTTTATTCAGCTCTGGAGGGATTTTTGGACCTGGGTGGATTTGATAGAGCCTTCAATAACCCTCCTTCATATTACGGTACTCTTCGTAAGTGAATAAAACCGTCTGGCAGAGGGATGAATAAAATAAAGCCACATTATCAGATTAACTGTCTCCACTTTTCCCATCTCTCTTTCATGCTATTCTCTCTTCCTCAGTTATACCTTTTAATAATTTTCCTTTCCTTCTCTCTTAATCTCCCCTCATCCCCTTTTCCAAGTCCTCTTCTTTCCTTTCTCCCCTCTTCTTTCCCTTTTCCCATCTTTCAAATCTTTCCCTTCATCCCCTTTCAATCTCTTCCTATTTTTCAATTCCTCTCCTGTTAGACTTCTCTTTTTCGTGGATCCACATTCTCTTCATTTTCCCCTCACTCAAACTCCTCCCTCTTTCCAGTGCCTCTTCTTTCATGCCTTTCTCCCCTCTTCTTTTGCCTCTCCCCTCTTTCACATCTTTACCCTCTCTCAGTCTCATCTTATTTTCCAATTCCTCTTCCCTGGGACATATCTCTCTCTCTCTCTTTGCTTCACCATTTTACTCTCTCTTTACTCTTAAATCTCATCCCTTTTTCCAATCCCTCTTCTTTCATATTTCCTCTCTTTTCCTTACCTCCATCTTTCTATCATTTTTCCTTCCCATCTCAGTCTTCCCCTTTTTCCAATTCCCCTTTTATGCTTTTTTTCCTCTTTTTCTTCAGTTCCACCTTTACACATTTTTCTACCTACGTCCGTGTTACATCTTTTCTCAACATTTTTCTTTAAAATTTCTCCACCTCTGCATCCAAATACACCTGTCTTACATTTCACCTTTTCGTCCATTTCTAATTCACCTCTTCTCATACTTTTCTCCTTTTTCTTTAGCTTCCTCTTCACATTTCCACTACTACTACTACTACTACTACTATTACTACTACTACTACCACAACGACGACGACAACGACGATCACTACTACTATTTCTCCTCCTCCTCCTACTTCTTCTACTACTACTACTACTACCACCACTACTACCAGCACACCGGTGAGCCATATAAACAGCTCAACCATAACGAAGGCTAATGAGCGTGACAAGGATTAACGAGCTGGCTACCATTCACCACCACAGCACCTACCACAATACCACGCTAACACCGCAACAAATTCTTCTGCCACCACACTACCACACCCACGAACCACAATACCGCACCATCTACCACAACACCACACCATCTACCACAATACCACAACAAATACAAATATAATGCCACATTCTTTTACCTTCACACCAGGCATATATCACCACCACATGAATCACAATACATACACCACCACCATTACACCACGACAACCCTCTACTACCTCACCACCACACCGGATCACCACACCACCGTACCAACCCTCCATTCCTTACAACACACCTCATCACCACACTAATCCTCTTCCAACTCACACCCACACCATCACACCACAACACCAACTCCCTCTCACCTCAAAACACCACACCACCGCACACCACACCACCACATCAACCCTCCAACTTCACCCACATAACCCAGCACCCATGACCTGCCAGTTTAAAACCATTTGGACACGGCAGTTAAAAAATAGAGAGAGAGAGAGAGAGAGAGAGAGAGAGAAGAGCAATTAGAGCATGGAGTAATGGCATGACATGAGAGAGAGTGAAAGTTAAATTCGTCTGTCAGGGGTCCAGCTTGTTATTAGCACACGGGCTGGACACGTGACACTGCTGCAGGTGACATCGAAAAATAAATAAAAATGCGGCCTTAAAATAGAACAGCTGTGAAAAGGGTAATAAGGTCACCACAAAACATTCCCCAACAGCGAACTTTCATGTATCTCACCCTGAAAATGACGAGATGTGAACAGGGAATGCGCGCGCGCGCACACACACGCACGCACGCACGCACGCACGCGCACACACACACACACACATACACACACACACACACACACACACACACACACACACACACTCAGAAAAGAAAAAAAAATGAGCCACATCACCAGACAACGACCAAAAAATACCAGGTTTAAAACAAAAGACGTATGAAAAGATTAATGCACAAAAAAGCCATAACAAAACACATCAAACATCAAATAACATTACAAGAGAATATAATGGGCATACCACAGGGCAACAAAAAAAAAAAAAAAATCTAATACCTCCCACAAATCAGGAGATATTTGAAAAGGTTATTCACAAAAACACTCAAGCAGCAATTTAACCACCACTAAGCAACACCAAACACATTACCAGGATTAAAAAGGAAGACCTGTGAATGGGGTACTGCATAAAAAAAGGTTATCAGAAAACACGCCTCTGCTCTGACTGTATGGGTCAACTCAAAAATGTGAAAACAAAAATACAAGATGATGATGATGATGATGATGATGATGATGATGATGATGATGATGATGACTGACGCTGACAATAACTAAGACGACGACGACATTATTTCGCCTATATACTTTACGTTAACCAATAAAACTTGATGACGATGACGAAAATATTTCTCTTGGACACTCTACACCTTACCATCAACCAAACCCAACTACCAGACAAGTGAATATCAAGGTGAAACACGCAATAAATAAATAAATAAATAAAAGGTGACATAAATCCTACTGAGATCCTACCAACAATACGAGGCACATAATCCTGAGCACTTCATCCCTCAGCATCATAAAAGGCGACTTAATGGGACAGCAGAAGGACGTTTGGTGCTCCTTGTGTTGCTTTCTTGTGACTTGCTTTAAGGAGGTGGGTTTCTATTCCACGTTCCCTGTTCTTGTTAGTTATACAGACTCCCTATCACCTCTTCCTTATCAGCTTATTTTTGAATCAGGTGTGCTAATATTCAAAGTTACTGCAATCTATGAGGAAATGCAGAACACACATATAACATTATCAATTTTATTTATCAAAGGGCCTATTAACTGACATGCGTAACCCAAATCTACCAATCTATCTATCTAACATCATATCTATTTATCTATTAACTGACAAGACGCCTAATCCCGAAGTTCTTCCACGGTGGCCAAGACAAAAACACCTCCAATCACACCAATACTTCTCCCTCCCTCCCTACTACCACTCCACGCAACCCTCCATCATTTACAATTTCCAACCCGTTCTCAGTCTACCTCTTCTTCATTTCTCATTACTCTAGCTTATATATACCGCTATTTTCTTGCTGTCGTAAAAAAAAAAAAAAAAAAGATGAACCGAAATTTCTAGGCGATAATAATGAAAAAATTTAGTAACTGGTGGACAGATGAGAGAGAGAGAGAGAGAGAGAGAGAGAGAGAGAGAGAGAAATTACCCTATTCTGACCACAACATTAAGGAACCCGTACGAAAAGCAATGCAACCAGAGAACTACCACGCCCTCCAATCGTTCACGCGCCACAAACTTTCGTTCACCCACATAAAAGAAGATGACGCCACCATAATTACGATGTATATCAAGATAAGAGGTATTCCTGACGATAAAAGAAAAAAAAAAACGAAACGAAAAGAAGAGCCGTCATATATCTCGGTACATCTAGATAACACTGATGCAGGAAGAAAATATCGTAATCATTATCATCCTAATTTTCAGATGTCTAGATCAGAATGGTATGGGAAGATTATTATTACTGTTATTATTATTATTATTATTATTATTATTATTATCATCATCATCATCACACTAATATCGATACAAGATAACATTTGTACAGAAAGTTACCACCACCACCACCACCCCCACCCCCACCCCCACCCCCACCACCACCATCACCACCATTATCTACACCTGTAATAAATAAATAGTTAGGATCCATGAACTGGGGAAAGTAACAAGCATATAGCAAAATAAATGACATCGGAGTGAAGGGGTTGAAGTCTTCGAAAATTTCTACTTCTCTACACAGGCGACACCATCCACACATACGATGGAAGAAGGGGAAGGGAATAATTTAGTCTTTGAGGGAAGAATGGTCTTTTCCAGAGCTGAATAAATTACAGGTCGGTTGCCACAATAAAGAGGAACTGTCGACGGAACTACGGACTTACACTGATGATGATGATGATGATGATGATGATGATAAAAATAACGATAAAAATAAAAATAACAATAATAATAATAATAAAGAAAACAGCGAAAACCATGACTCTCTCTCTCACGTAGCAGCCTGTACTCCTTCATTACAGTACATGCAAGCCGTAATTACATACACTTTATGCTTTCACCGTGCCTGGCTGTATCCTGAAAGTGCTGTGTCAAGTAGATCTGTGTCAAGGAGAGGTGAGAAGTGTGTCATAAGGTCGAACTCGGGGTCAGGAGTGTGTCATACGGTCGAACTCTGGGTCAGGAGTGTCATAAGGTCGAACTTGAGGTCAGGCGTGTGTTATAAGGTCGAATTTGAGGTCAGGCGTGTGTCATAAGGTCGAATTCGAGGTCAGGAGCGTGTCATAAGGTCGAATTTGAGGTCAGGCGTGTGTCATAAGGTCGAATTCGAGGTAAGGAGTGTGCCATAAGGTCGAACTCGGGGTCAGGAGTGTGCCATAAGGTCGGATTCGAGGTCAGAATTGTGTCATAACGTCGAATTCAATGTGGCATAATAGAAGACTTCGTGGCACCTCTTCTTTGGCGATATATTCTGACTACTACGCCTTCATATAATCTGCTAAGACATATGAAACTTCACAATGCCTACAAAGACTGTAAATGCCACAATAAAAGGCCAGTAAAACGTCAAGGTGTGGAATGACAGGCATGAGGAAGCTAAATGTCGTAAAGTTCCGAAACCTTACACATCACTGATTGTGGCGTTATGTGTCAAGTGCCAGGAGAAGTGTCAAGCGCCAGGAAAAGTGTCACGTGCCAGGAAAAGTGTCAAGTGCTAGGAAACGTGTTAAGTGCCAGGAAAAGTGTCATGCGCCAGGAAAAGTGTCATGCGCCAGGAAAAGTGTCATGCGCCAGGAAAAGTGTCATGCGCCAGGAAAAGTGTCATGCGCCAGGAAAAGTGTCAGGTGCCAGGAAAAGTGACAACTGCCAGAAGTGTCAAGTGCAAGGAGAAGTGTTAAGTGCCAGGAGCCGTGTCAAGTGCCAGGAGACGTGTCAAGTGCCAGGAGACGTGTCAAGTGCCAGGAGAAGTGTCAAGTGCCAGGAAAAGTGCTGACAAGAAATATGCCAAGATTCGAGAAAATTCAAGAAGCGAAACTTAAGTGATATGTGGCGAAAAAAAAGAAGTCTGGAAAGATATCAATTAAGCAACAAGAAGTGTTACAAGGTGTCAAGTGCCAAGAAAAGTGTGAAGGAGCGTAAAAAATGTCCTAATGAAAAGTGTCAAGTGTCAAGTAAAGTACGAAAGCGGGTCAAAAAGGTGTCCTAAAAATATAAAGAAAGGTGCGAAGAAGTGTCAGTGTCCTAAAGCGTCAACAGAAGAGCAAGAGAGTGCCAAAAAGTGCCAAAAAAGTGCCAAGAAAAAGTGTGAAGGAGTGTCATGGGTGGAGCATAATTTTCTCCCTTTAATGACTCCTGCCTCCTCTCACTCCAGCGCTCCGGGTCCCTCGTGTAATTATCTTCAAGGACACACTACGCCTCATCAATACTTATTTATACAAGGACCGGGCAATGGAATTATAAAATCCTTAAATGTGAAGGTAATTCGGTAATGGTATATCATTGGAACTATAAAATGGGTAAAGGTAATTAGTCGTGGTATATCAATCAATGTAACGTAGTATCAATAATAATTAGCTGGTGGAATGTCACGGTAATTATCAAATAAGTTACAGGTAAATAGGTATTGGTAAATTTATGATATATGTAGGGCTAAAAATGATGACAACAAGGAAAGCAAGTGAGTAGCATATTTTTTCTCCCCTCTCTCTCTCTCTCTCTCTCTCTTCTGCTCCACTGAAACAATTGTAGCCAGTAACGTAAAGTCTTGTAGTAAGCAGGTCATTATCAGTATAACTACATCATTTAGTCTTGGTTCAGCTGCCCAAGGTCGTTAACAGCAAGAATTATGCACAAAAGATGTTATAATGATGAAAATAGTAAAAGTTAACTCCCATGACGTGTTTATTATAATGGTATTCTCACTACTACTACTACTACCACTACTACTACTACTACTACTACTACTACACCCTGTTCACTCTAACCTGGCCTATAACTGTCATCTATTGATCTTGAATACTGAGTTGTAACAAGCAATTTTAATAGGATGCTAGTCACAAAGAAGTGCTAAGGAATGGGTGTAAAGCCATAGTACATATAGTTTTTTCCTGCCATGCACTGAGCTACATGAAATACGCTGCAAAAGGACAAAATTCTAGACCATGGTAAGGTGAAAGGACTATAGAGTATTCCGTAAAATCTAGAGAATGATCTTGTACTGAGGGGGTTGTAACAATCTCCATTACCCTCCTTTGCTATGAAACGTCCCAACAGAGATACATAAATTCCTCTGGCACCATCAAGAAGAAAACTGGAATGTCATCGAGGTAAAGGGGTAAAGTTCAAGCATAATATCAAGATAAAGGACACACACACACACACACACACACACACACACACACACACACACACACACACACACACACACACGCTAATCTACATGAAATATGGAGACAAGCAGTGAGGAAATATTATAGCGTAATATGTGGCAGGCAACATGACGCAATGGACTAGCATACTACTTACACGCACACAGAAAACTGAGAGAGAGAGAGAGAGAGAGAGAGAGAGAGAGAGAAAATGTGTGTGTGTGTGTGTCACAGCCTGTATATGCCATGTGTACGAGAGGATAGGGTGAGAACGTAATTATGCTGACATACGAAAGGACATTCTACAACAACCAATTTAAATGTCTGCCACTGCTGGATTTGAACCCGGCCTCAGAGCATCGCAGAACAAGAAGTGAATATGTCCGTATCCAAAGTAGTTCCTGGCATTCAGAAAAACAAAGTGAGGAGAAAACTAATGTGAAAGAAAACCAGGATGATAAGGAAATAAATGAAGTAAAAGTGATATTAATGACATAAAAGTGATATTATGTTGGTTTCAATGAGTTAAAAAAATAAATGTATGGAAAACTAAAGAGAATATTGTAAGGGCTCCAAACAATACTCGAAGTTAAATATTAAAAAAAACATGAAAAATAAATTGCACGACATAAAACCTTGAAACAGCATTCGACATCAAATATATAACAAACCATTAAAATATATGTGATTCAAACAAAGCAACCAAGTAAAAAAAAATAAAAAACGAAAAACAAACAGTAATACATATAGTTCAAACATGACTTCAGGAGAGCAATACGGCTGACAAATATCACACTATCGACAGAAAAAAAAATGCGGGTGAAAAGAATGTATGAAAAATGTATTCTCTTGATATTTTACGACAACTGAAAAAGTGCCTGAAATATTAATAAAACGAGGTTGTAAAAAATATACCTGAATACTTTTCTCCAAAATATGTATCAAAATGCCAGTTAGAAAATACTGAAAAAAAAATCGTTCGCGAAAAAAAAAAAAAAAAAAAAAACTGACTGACTATATCTGACCTTACAAACCTGCTACAAAACATTTGACATGAGCAAATCGAAAGTCACAGAAAATAACAGATAAAAACTGGATTTTTTTCCGAAAATAAATGGAACACTGGCACAAAAAAGCGATGATGATAATGATGATGATGATGATGATGGTGATAATAATAACAATAATAATAATGATGATGATGATGATAATTAAAATAATAATAACAATAATAACAATAATAATAATAATAATAACAACAACAATAATAATAATAATAATAATAATAATAATACATTCCCTGGTAGCCAAGTGCAAATAAAATATTCAAATAAAAGATTTTTAAAAAGGCCGAAGAAAAAACAGAAGCAAGAAAAACTGTCGAAAAATGAACAATAAAAAAGGGGTGGGGGGGGGCATAAAAATGAGACCGGAGTTGCCGTTCTCCTCTCACGTTCATTGCCACAATTCACATATATTTTAGGCCAATCAAGAGGAAGTCAAAAGGCCACATTTAAAAAAAAAAAAAAGTAAAAAGAGAAGGGAAAAATGTCAATTAAAAAAGAAGATAGTTCCCCAAAAAGTATAAAAAAAAAATATAATAACACTGACTTGCCATTCTCCTGCCACATTCACTGTCACAATTTACACACGTTCTCTGGCGGTCATTATGCGAGGCCTGATTGCATTTACATCTATATTTACATTTACATGGACGGGGGGAGGGAGGGGGAAGGATGGTTTTAGCCTGACTGTGTGATGATGGAGGTTTGGGTGGGATGGAATATTTATGGTAGTAAGGGGGATGGGGAAAGAATGGGCTAGAGAGAGAAAGGGAGGGGAAAAGGATGGGCTACAAGGGGAGAAAGGGATGGGAAAGAGAGAGGAAGGGAAAGAGAGAGCAAGGGAAAGAGAGAGGAAAGGAAAGAGAGAGGAAGGGTAAAGAGGAAGACTGGGAGAGAGGAAAAGAAAAATTGAAAAGGGATGGGAAGAGTGGAAGGGAAAGAGAAGCGATACGGATGGGAAAGAGACTGGAAAGGGATGAGAAAGTGAGAGAAAATGGATGGGAAAGGGAGAAGAACATGGTGGAAAAAAGGTGAAAATGGAATGGGGAAGAGAGGAAAAAAGATGGGGAAGAGAGAAAAAAAGATGGGGAAGAGGGGGGGGAAAGATATGAAAAATGGCGGTGGAAAGGGATATGGAATAATTATGGCAGAAAGAAACGGGACAGGGAGAGGGGAAAGGGATGACAGAGATGGAGAAGGAAGGGGATGAGGAAGGTAGAGGAAGAGGAATATAAGCGATAATGTAGTGCAAGAGATGGTTTTAGCCAGTGCAATGAGTCACGATTGGATGGAATGGGACGCAGAATGGGGAAAGAGAGCGGTGGGATAGGAAAAGGGACAGGAAAACTGTGATGGAAAAGGGATAGGAAAACTGTGATGGAAAGGGGATGGGAAAAATAGGGGATAAGGAGAATGAGAGACGAAAAGTGTGACTGAAGAAGAAAGCTGTACAAATCCAAATGGAGGATAATAATAGGAAAGACACTTACGAAATTGTTGAAAGATTATTAAGAGAGAAAGGGAGGGGAGAAGAGGGAAGGAGTGCCCACGATGAAGAATGAAAAAGATGGGAAATAACAGGTAAGCCATACTATAAATGAAAAAAATGTAAAAGGGAATAAAGAGAGAGAGAGAGAGAGGGGGGGGGGTGATTTTGATGAAAGATAAGAGGAAAAAGGAAAGGAGGGAGTCGATGGGAAGTAGAAGCTACACAATAGTAAAATAAACAAAATAAAAGGCACTGATAGACCAGAAAAAGAGAGAGAGAGAGAGAGAGAGAGAGAGAGAGAGAGAGAGAGAGAATGGGCGACTCTGATGAAGGTTAAGAGGAGACGGGAAGGAGGTGGGGTGGGGAGAGGGGGAATGGGAGAGAGTAGCTGTAATGGGAAAAAAAAAAAAAATGGAAAGTAATGAGAAAGCAGGACTATACAATAAAAATGAGAAAGAAAATGAATGCTAAATCCATGTGAGACAAGGGTGACTCTGAAGAACGAGTTTATAGAAATGAGAGAGAGAGAGAGAGAGAGAGAGAGAGAATGGAGTAATGGAAAAAACAGACTATACAGTGAAAAAGATAAAGAAAAAGTAACACCAGAGAAAGATGAGGTGACTCTGATGGAGTTTAAGAGGGGACGGGAATGGGTGGGTAAATGGGGCAGTTACGACGGAAAAAAGGGACAGGAAGGGAGACATGTGGAGGAGGGTGGGACAGGAAGGGAGTGTAAAGGGAGCGGGAAGTGCACGAAGTGAAAGTGCAAAGGGTGTGGAAGGAAAGGAAGGGATCATAGTATTGGCTTGAAGGGGTGTGAAGAAATATAAAGAGGGTGTGTGGGAAATAATAAGTGTGGGATGGGAAAGGAAGGGAGAGTGAATGTGAAGTTGAGGAAAAAAAAGAAATGGGAAAGGAAGGGAAGGAAAGGAGAAGCAAGGGAAGGGAAGGGAGGGGAGGAGAGGAGAGGAGAGGAGAAGAGAAGGGAGGAGACGGGAAGAGAAGGGATGAGAGGGGAAAGGGAAGGCAGGAAAGTGAAGGTAAAGGGGTGTGAAGGGATTGAGAAACGCAAAAAGATATAGTGGAAGAAGGGGGGAAAGAAGGGAGAATGAAGGGAAAGTGAAGCATCAGGAAGGGAAAGGAGGGGAGGGAATGAAAGTGAAGCGAGGGTGAGGGCAAAATCAAAGGTGCAAAAGGGAAAGTGATGGAAGAGGAGTGGGCGGAGGAAGCATAGAAAAGTGAAGGAGAAGGAAGATAAAGGAAGGGTGGGGAGGAGAGGGAACAGAGAGTGAAAGGAAAGGAAGGGTAGGATGGACAGTGAAGGGGAGGCAGGGAAAGTGAAACGAGTGAAGGGAAATGAAAATGAAGTGAGCGTGAGGGGTGATGAATGGAAGGGATGGAAAGTGAAGAGGGAAGCAAGGAAAGTGAAACAAGCGAAGGGAAACGAGAGTGAAGTGAGCGTAAAAGGTGTTGAAGGGAGAGGAGGAAAGTGAAACGAGTGAAGGGAAATGAGAATGAAGTGAGCGTGAAGGGTGATGAAGGGAAGGGCAAGGGATAGGGGGCGTGGTTGGGTTGTGACTGGCTACCCAGGAATAAGTCTGCCTCATTAGTAAGACGCCCACACCGAATATCGACCCATCCGCCTCACCTCACCTCACCTCACCACACCTACGACATCACTTCACTTCAGCTCACGTTACCATTATCGTTCTTATACATCACCACACTTCATTCACTGCTTCACCTCACCTCAGTTCACCATTCCCTCGCTATTACTTCAATTTACTTCACCTTAACTCACCTCACCTCACCTCTACCCTGCCATCATTTCACCTCACCATGCCACTACCACCTTTTTATTTCACCTTACCAATGCTCTAACATCCCTTCATTTCACCTCACCTCGTCATGTGTCAACTTACTTCATCACAGTCCAATCCCCACTTCACTTCACCTAGCCTCGCCATAGCTACACCCACCACTAACGTACCCTATATATATTTTCACACCATCTCATAAGACCACACCATCACCAAGTTCACCTTACCACTCTCCTACTTCAACTCATCTCAGTCTCACTCTATCACCATTTCACCTCATTAAATCTGTCAACCAAATAAATAAATAAATAAATAAATAAATAAATAAATAAACACCCATCCACACCCACACCCACCCACCCCTACACACACACATCCCTCCACCTCTCCACACAATCTAAATCTATATTACAGAATGAATAAATACAAACAACAGTACACTAAACTAAATATATAAACAACTATACACATCAAACAGCATAATGACGTCTGTCAAAAATAAACACATAATTATATAATACACACATACATAACACATACAGGGACATCTATCATAAACATTCATACAAACCAATACATAAAGAGTGTAAGGAACGTCTCTCACAAGGCAGGATCGATACAGCGGCCAGGAAAATACATAACCATATTTTTGTAAGGGTCGAGTGAGAGGGAATGAATGACGGTGGATTCACAATGGTAGATGGAGGTATTGGAAGAGAGGGGAGTGTAGTGGTAAGGCTGGGAGTGTGGTAAATACAGAGACACGGTAGGGCTAAAGAAATATGTAGAAGGACTGACACATAGGGATACATAAGTGGAGGTATCGGAAGAGGGAAGGGAGTGTAATGGTAAGGCTAAGAGTGTGGTAAACAGAGACATGATAAAGCTAGAGAAATATACAAGACTGATACATATTGATACATGATAGGTCTAGAGAAACACTGAGAACGACGGGGCATGAGACAAATGATAGGACCGGAAAAACATACAGAAAGACTGATATATTGTATAAATGAGAGAGATGACAAGGCTAGAAAAACACAAATGAGAGTAGACAGGTAAGAAATACTGTAAGTAGAAAGAACTATGATAGGGTTAAGGGAACACAAAAGAAATGACAGTGATACATGTGCCAGATGATAAGGAAGGAGAATCACAAAGAATGACAGACAGGCTAGAAATATGATAAATGAGACAGACGATAATACTAGAGAAATGTATACAAGGACTGAGACATACTGGTAAACGTATTCGTGTAACTGAGCTCTGGTGATGCAAAAAAGTTATACAGGTAATCATACAGTCCAACTTTCGACTGTTACATGTATAATACCAATGTACGGGTTACGAGAAGAGATATACAGTACACACAAAAAACGTAAGCTTTTTGAGATGCACTGTTATGCACTGTGGTACAGGAATCACACACACACACAAAACGCCAACTTTGTGAGATACACAGCTGTAAACTGAGGTAAAGAAACACACACACACACACACACACACACACACACACACACACACACACACACACACACACACACACTCTCCCAATACGATAACTTATGAAAATATCGGGAAGCGCTCAGGGTACGGAATTTGTACGGTCATCCTGCTCGCTCGATTAAACAAGAATGGACCATAAACGCTCGCCCGGAAAGGAATAAATGCTCCCAGTCCACCTCAACTTGTAAATACCGCCTGAAAGCATTGCGGGACATTTGTGTTGCGTAAATCCTGGATCCGAAACTATGAATATTTTAAATACATACTTTGCTGCTCAACAGGTATTCTACTATGAAATAATAATAATAATAATAATAATAATAATAATAGTAATAATAATAATAATAATAATAATAATAATAATAATAATAAATGCTGTACTTTATGTAAATGCTAGGAGCCAACGCAAACCTCTAACTGTAGCCTGACAGCCTTGCGAGACATTACAGCTGGGCGTAAATACTGCTCTTTAACGTAGGCGAAGTATTAACACACACACACACACACACACACACACACACACACACACACACACACACACACACACCAAGCCTAGATATGTAAGCTTGCAAACACAGACAAGCGCGACATTGTGAAGTTGTAAATATTGGCTGAGGCGCTGTCAGAAAAAAACACAATAAATAAAATAAATACAGAATCTTTATTTCTATCAAGCATTTTAGTAGAAAGTATATAGATGACCATTACCCTTAGCCAGAAGAAAAAAAAAAATTACTTATGTTCAGTACCGTAAAATTGAAAATACAGCTCACAGAATGCCAAGTATTTAAGAACGAAATATATTAAGTACCGTGAAATATACAGTAAATCTGTAACTTTAATGCTATAATTACCGTGATATATAAAATCCATCCCAAAACAATCCCAGGTATTTTAGGAGACAAATTCTAAATCATACCCTTCGCGAGAATACAAATGCCCAGCCACTAATTCCGAGGTTAAATAAATGCTTAGCGCTGCGACACCCCATAAATGGCGGGCAGGAAACATGGGACATTGCTGGACATTTTATCAAGACAAATGCGAGAGCCGTAACTTTAAAAGACAGGGTGTTTGAAAAGTCTCTGCGAGGTACGAGACAGGAGGGATGGTAGTGTGAGCCGTGAGTGTGAGGTGTGGGAGTGTGACGCGTGAGTGTGGGATGCGTGAGTGTGAGGTGTGGGGGTGTAAAGCATGACTGTGAGGTGTGGCAGTGTGAAGCGTGAGTGTGAGGTGTGGCAGTGTGAAGCGTGAGTGTGAGGTGTGGGAGTGTAAAGCGCGAGTGTGAGGTGTAGGAGTATCAAGCGTGAGTGTGAGGTGTGGGAATGTGACGCGGAAGTGAGAGGTGTGGGAGTGTGAATCGTGAGTGTGAGGTGTGGGAGTGTGAGTGGTATGGTAGGGTTAGGTATAACTGTGAAATGTGGCAGTCTGTGATGTGATAGTGTGAAATGTGGCCGAGATGTGTGTTTGTGGTGCTGCAGTGAGGTGTCAGAGTGTGAAGAGTGGGAGTGTGTAGTGAATCAGTATGAAGTATGACTGTGAAGTGTAGCAGTGTACAGTGTGGAGCTCCGGTGTTCGTGAGGTGTATTATAGAGATGTAGAAGTGTGTGATGTAACTGAAGTGTAACAGTGTGCAACGTGGCTGTGAGAGGTGTGTGAAGTGCGGTGAGGTTTTCAGCTCCATAATAATAAACACAAAACACAATTCCCAAACTTGCTCTCTCTGGAGTCAAATAAAAATGTAAATATTCCCTGAAACTGTCGCACTGGGGGAGATTTTTACAACAATCTCGTATGTGTAAATGGTCAGTGGTCTTTACAGTTACAGACAGGACGTGAGTAACAGCTGAGTGATATGATACAAATTATTTCAATGTATTCTCCTTACGACAGGGACGAAACTAACTGGTATTTTTAGTGCACTGGATATCAGTAGGTTTTGTTCATCTAATATACTATAGCAGTAGCCATGTGTGTGTGTGTGTGTGTGTGTGTGTGTGTGTGTGTGTGTGTGTGTGTGTGTGTGTGTGTGTGTGTGTGTGTGTGTGTGTGTGTGTGTGTGTGTGTGTGTGTGTGTGTGTGTGTGTGTGTGTGTGTGTGTGTGTGTGTATTTTGGGCAGCCGAAACTACACATTCAAATCGCACCAAAAAAAAAAAAAAAAAAAAAAAAACGCTGATGTGAAAAAAACATGGTCCCATCACACAAAAAACATGGTCCCATCACAAGTGAAAAACTTTTACTATATTTAATGAGCGATCAAATTTTGACCAAAAAACGCCGCTCCCGGCGCCCGGTCGGTTGCGTGGCCGAGTGGTTAATATCTTGGACTTGCGTGCGACCAACGTGGGCTCCATTCCCGAAGCTGCAAATAACACGATCAGTTGGTTAGCTGCAAAAAAATCCAAGTGACAACGGTAGACCAGAACAGCACATAAACAGACCATCATGGGCCCTTCGATGTCGCCTTGACGGCCGATAGTGACACCGTTAGACTAGAACAGCACATAAACAAGATTCGGATTATATGAAATGATCGCAACGCGCGCGAAGCGCGAGGAAACAAGTGAAAAGCACGAGGAAACGAGTGTTAAGGACGAGAAAGCGAGCGCGCAGCGCGAGAGCCCTCCGCAGGAGCAAGTGCGAGAGGGCCCGATGGGCCCACGGGCACTTGTTCCTGGGCTATAAATACAAGTAATATGCTTACGTCTCTCTCTCTCTCTCTCTCTCTCTCTCTCTCTCTCTCTCTCTCACACACACACACACACACACACACACACACACACACACACACACACAAAGAATTTATGATCAGGAAAGCACAGAACAAGCAGCTAACGAATAAGGAACGAAAAGTAAGGGAAAAAATTAATAAATATACAAAGAAAATTGAAAAACATCAGCGAGGGGGAAGGGAGGGACGGAATGAACGACAGAATCCCAAGAGAACATGACATCAAAGCTTAAAAAATGGGAAAAGAGATGCACAACAATATCGCAAAAAATATAAAAGATTCATAAAAGTACGACAAAAGGTGAGGAAATATATGAAGGTGAGGGAGGAGGGGGGTGAGGGGAGTCACGTGGAAAGAAGGGGGAGGAGAAGAGGGTGGGGAAAGGGGAGACAAGGGGAAGGGAGGGGGTGAGGAAGAGGGAGGGGAGAGGGGAGACGGGGGGAAGGGAGGGGGAGAAGAGGGGAGGGTGAGCAGGAATAAAGGACGGCAGCTGAGTCAGGGTAAGATTGCGTTGGGATCTTTTTGTCGCTGTCATCCCCTCTAGCAATATTTCCCCATGTGCCAAGGTATATATTTACAGATGGAGAGATGGCTGGGTGGATGGAAAGATGGATGGATGGATGGGTGGATGAATGGAATGCTGGATGGATCAATGAACAGATGAATGGATGGATGGAAGGCAAGATGGAAAGACTGCTGACTAATGAAAAGACACCTACAGTCAGGAAATGGAAAGGTGACAGGGTTGTTAGGTGGATGGAGCGATGGATGGATGGATAGATGGGTGTATGGATGGTTGGAAAGATGGCTTGATGGATGGAAAGAAGGCTAGATGGAAGGATTAATGGCTGATGAAACGACATTTACAATCAAGAAATGGAAAGATGAAAAGATTGTTGGGTGGATGGAAAAAGGACTATTACAGATAGCAGATGGAAAGATTAACAGACAATGATAAAGAGACAGACAGATATAAAGAGAGATAAAGAAGCACATCAAAGCAAGGTGGTCATAACACTGCGCGAGACAGACAGACACACACACACAGAACCAAACACACAGACAGACAGATAAATATATATAGAGATAGCCTGACTTACAAACGGATGGACAAACTGACAGATAAAAGGCCAGACAATGAGAGGACATCAAAGCAAGGCAGTAATGAATGAACGAATACACATGAAAAGGACGAGAGAGAGAGAGAGAGAGAGAGAGAAAATACAAGGTAAACGAATAGACAGACACAGAAAAACAGTGACAGATAAACGGATAGACAGACTAATAGATTAAAAAAAGGCCAGGTAAAGAGAAGACATCAAAGGAAAGAAGCCATAGGAGTGAACAGAAGCACCACACGATTTTCCGGAAACCTGGTCACGGAATTCGGCCAAGCGGTCTACCTGGAATCCATAAATTTCCCTCCACACGCCGTAATACAGGGCTGCTTGCTTCATACTCTCTACCGCTCTCTTTTTACTCTTTTTCTCTCTTCACGTCTCTATTCTCCTTCTGCTCTCTTCTCTTTTCTGCTCTGCTCTGCTCTCTCTCTCTCTCTCTCTCTCTGAGCTCAAAGTAATCTCAGCGTACCTATACCTGGTCTAATAATCTCACCTCACCCCGGGCTTCAATTCCCAGAGGTATCAGCGCTACACAATCGGCTATGCATAATAACGGGCGTAGTGCGCGTGAGATAAATATTCGGGTGGACTCCAGTTTGGAAAATTAAGAGTAATGTCCACGCCACTCTTCCTAACACCTCTTCCTACGCGATTTATTTTGCTTATAACACATTTTACTGTCATCTTCTGTCACTTATTCTAATGCCACTTGAAATTAACATGAATCAGTAGTATCCAAAAATAAATCACTAAGGAAGAGATGTTAGGGAGTTTCCTCAATCGACGAGAATACGGACCTATAGCGTGTTTTTTCTATCCTAACGAAGATCCGTACACTCCCCCTCCCCCTCATTCAGCTCAGTTGATGGCCGAGCGGTGTCAGATTGGAGGGTTGATTTGACTCCACTGCTTTTACTTTAAATTGGCCTAAAACTACCACCTCTCCATCTTAAAGGCTAAGGTGTAAGAGTAGAACAGCACTAGAATACGATGCTAGTCACGAGGAAGTGCTATGTAATGGATGCAGAGCCGTACTGTTGTCTTTTTCCACTACTAAGCTACGTGAAAATAAGTTGCAAATGGACGAAAATTCAGCCCAATTAAAAAAAAAAAAAAAAAAAAAAAAAAGTAATGAAGTCGGTTCACTCCTCCCTCGTAACAATGGTACATAAAATTTTAATGAACCACTATTTATTATTGATGTTGTGGGCCTGATCCAGTTCCACCAGATGAAAACAAAGACTATACACTTTTACACAACCCCCAGCCCCCAAAACCTCAGGGCGAAAAAAAAAGGAAAAACAAACGACTCTACTTCGCCGAGACTCACTTTATTCTCGGTAATAAACCAAACTTACGCATTTCAGACGATTTAACAGACCTGAGGGAAACTTGTAGGAGAGAGAGAGAGAGAGAGAGAGAGAGAGAGAGAGAGAGAGAATTGACAAGTGGTAAAGTTTTAAAATACTTGCCGAGATAACACCTGATTCAATCGTCCTACAGACTGAATAAAATCGTCTGGCAGCTGTCCATATGAAATTAATATCTCGTAATCGTAGTGAATGGGTCAGGGAAGCAATACACGATACTGACGAGTTTTAAAATAGAAACACGTTCATAAGAGTGTCACGCTTAAACACACACACACACACACACACACACATATTTGTGTTCCCTTGCGCCATCCAATAAATTCCTTCAATCTTTATATCTGTCTATTGCCTGACGCAGCAGCCTGTGAGGGAAGGCCCCGACAGAAAGACCACTCCAGGCTTATCTGTCCCTACTCAGCAACGATCCATTCCTCCATCACATCCTCCCTCAAAGACGCATTTTCTCAGGTTAATAAAGTTCCCTAGCACCTCTTCCTTACCTGTTTATTTTTGTACCTGGCTGGTAAACACATTCTTGTGGGTTAATAATGCAAACTATGATTTTTAAATGTATATTCCTATTTATTTCTGTATCTAAAAAGTTACTATACTGACGAGTGGTTATGTATTCAAAGTACGTCCTTAGTGAAAATACATAACAAGTACAGAATATTTAACTGTAATACAAAATATCTAAGAAAGCGAAACCAGACAGACTCCTAAGCTCAAGAGGAAATAGCTCTGAATCCACACTCGAAAGTTTAAGCCTCGTCCCACGGGCCAAACACCTAAATGTCCCTGAATAATACTGGAACGCAACAAGGGAAAAAAAAAAAAAAAAAAAAAAGTATTGCCCTGAAAGATTAATGGGGGACAATCTAAACCCATTCATTATTCAGCTTTCCATTTTTTCACCTTCAATCTACAGGCAATAAATAACCAAATAAAAATAAACAAACAAATAAATACATAAATACAAAACAATCTCTGGAATCCTGGAATTGCCACGACTCCAACACTCTAGGGGAAACACACACACACACACACACACACACACACACACACACACACACACACACACACACACACACCACGCCCAGATGGGGAAAAAAAGGACTGCAGGGGAAAAAAAAAAACTGGTAGGAAGCGAGAGAGACGAATTTCCAGGAGTAAGATAGTGGATTGTGTCTTACCCAGTCACTACGAGGACTCCCCTAAGCTGAATGATATCGTCTGAGGGGAACAGGAATAAAATAAAGACGTCACTGTGCTAGGGGATTAATGGGTCGCACCTCAAGCCTCCGAAATCCTCACTGAACTAAATAAAATCGTCTGGAAATGTACTGATGGACCACACCTCAAGCCTTCCAAATCCTCAGCTACAGCACTAAGATAAAATCGTTCGGAGGTAGCAATGGTTCATCCCTAAACTGAATAAAATCGCGTGAAGGCAGCAGGAATAAACGAAAAAGAAGGTTAATCTTACTATGGTACTGATAGGTTAATTCAAACATATTTTATAAACTAATCTAGCAAACACTAGACTTACTCTCACAGGCGAAACAGTTGCCACCACCTCCAAGAAGCGGCACACACACACACACACACACACACACACACACACACACACACAGACCTATTCTGACGAAAAAAAATGCACCTGGAAGAATATAAAAAAAAAAAAACTTGGAGGGAAGCGAGAGAAGAGACGAATTCGCGGGAGGGATTCTGTGCCTGGGGGAGGGGAAAAAATGAAGGGAAAACATTATGCCATTACTGAGGGGAAACTCTGTGGGAATCTCTAGAGGAACTGCAGGGAGGAGAGTGGTCAGGTCTCTCTCACTTTCTTTCTCTCACGTCTCCCCTCTCTCTCTCTCTCTCTCTCTCTCTCTCAGTAACTTTAATTTAGGGGAGAACGGGCCAGGATTCTGTGTTGGTGCCAGTTTAGCCCCACTCTTGGTCACCCTCTCTGGCGCCTTTAGGTCCTATTTATTAACCTCTTTTTTCTTCAAACTTTATCCCTTATAACTTCTAAGAAAAGAATAACCAAGCTTTTATTATTATTATTATTATTATTATTATTATTATTACTACTACTACTACTACTACTACTACTTCTTCTTCCTTTGCAAATATCATTAAGTAAGCAGCTAAATATTCCTCATACACAATTTCCATTCCATATTCCTTCCTCTTACGACCTCAGCTAGATCAGACAGTATTGTAACAGACTACTTTTAACGTAAGGTAAACATGGAAGAACTGTGTGATGGTGCCATGTTAACTACTTCCTTCGTCGCTCTCTAAGGCACCTTCAAATCTATAATTACCACCGCCAACGAAGTTGGAGGAGGTTATGTATTCACCTATGTTTGTTGACTGTTTGTCCACACGATATCTCAAAATGTTCTCAATGAATTTCAATGAAATTCGGTGGAAGGGTGGGCCATGGGCCAAGGAAAAAAACAGATTTAATTTTGGGGCGATCCGGATCCTGCAATGGCGTTGGCGGAGATATGCGCTCTTTGGATGCTTTCTAGTTACCGGCACTAACAAGTAATGCATTCCATCCATCTAATTAAAAGCCTCCAATTACTAATAAATAATTCATTCCATCCTTCTATAAAAAGTCACTAATTACTAAGAGCTAAGTCATTCTACTAAAAGTTTCTAATTATAAAGCACTAATTCAGTCCATCCTTCTATTGCGTCCCTAATTATTAACAACTAATTCATTCCATCCTTCTTTTAAAAGTCCCTAATTACTAACAACTAATTCATTCCATCCTTCTATTGCGTCCCTAATTACTAACAACTAATTCATTCCATCCTTCTTTTAAAAGTCCCTAATTATTAACAACTAATTCATTCCATCCTTCTTTTAAAAGTCCCTAATTACTAACAACTAATTCATTCCATCCTTCTTTTAAAAGTCCCTAATTACTAACAACTAATTCATTCCATCCTTCTCTTTCCTACAATCTACGGCATAAATTAGGACAACAAAACCACCATTCCATAACTCTGTCTTTTTCTTTTTATTTATATTTCCATGTTACCTTTTTCCTTCCTGCTAACAGGTAAAAAACTAATGATATATCTAATTACACCTTTCTCCCCACTTCTTCCTAAGCGATTTATTTTACTTACGCCTTGCCGCCCTCTTCCATGTCAATTTAATCATTCTAACATCCCCATACCCTACATAAACATCATATAAATTAACCAGCCATACCCAAAAACAAATCGCCAAGAAAGACGTGTTAGGGAGCTACCTTAACCACCGAGAATACGGGTCTTGGTCACCCTCTCAGGCGCCTTTAAGTTCCTCCAGGGGGTCATTCTCTCTCCAGATGTCTTGAAATACTGCCTTCGCCTTGCACCACTACACTCTTTTTCTTTTTTTCTTTCTTTCCTCCTTAACAGCTATTTGGAGATTATGTAAACTTTCTCTCTCTCTCTCTCTCTCTCTCTCTCTCTCACACACACACACACACACACACACACATACAGCATCCCAAATGTCCACCAACTTTTGAACCCTCCCGAGTAGAACCCCTCTATTCCCTTTGATCTGATGGTCATATAGGTTTAAGTACGTTATTAACAAACTTCTGCGCCACCCTTCCTCCTCTCCCTCATATGCATAATAAGCGTTTACAAGGAGCCTCTCTCTCTCTCTCTCTCTCTCTCTCTCTCTCTCTCTCTCTCTCTCTCTCAGATTATGTATACGATGCTGGTTAGTGGTGACTGGGACATGTATGGTTGATACGTAAAAGAGAATGTAAAACAAATTTTGTTTTACTCTCTCTCTCTCTCTCTCTCTCTCTCTCACACACACACAAACACACACACACGTACAGTAAAAAATAAACTTTACCCCTCTCGAGAATGAATTAGCAATACATAAGGGTATCGCTAATTACTTAGTTCTTGATTAATAATGTAGTTAGATGTTAATTCTCATCTCGAGGATGTTAAACATGATGTGTGTGTGTGTGTGTGTGTGTGTGTGTGTGTGTGTGTGTGTGTGTGTGTGTGTGTGTGTGTGTGTGTGTGTGTGAGAGAGAGAGAGAGAGAGAGAGAGAGAGAGAGAGAGAGGGGGGGAAGAATTATAGAATACTAGACATCTCCCGATCATGAGAGGGTTAATTTCTTCAGTACGTCCACATCTCCATCCTCCAGACATCCAGACGATTATACTCAACTTAAGGGAAAGCTCTCGTAATGAAGAAGTCTTAAGGAAGGATTAGAAATATTAAGAATTAAGGGGATGATGAAGGAATTGCTCAGAAAGAAGACGGATGAGGGAGATGAGAGCGATGCTGTGAAATGAAGGAGGAGGAGGAGGAGGAGGAGGAGGAGGAGGAGGAGGAGAAGGAGGAGGAGGAAGCAAGAAAGATGTAAGGAAGCTGTCGAAAGGAGGACGACTGGGTTACAGAAATGAACAAGAGGGAGGAGAAGGAGGGTGAGAGAAAGTGGAGGAAGGGAGGGAGGGAGGATGGAGAGGAAGGAGGAGAAGAATAATGCGCTAGAAGGAATTTAAGAAGAATGATAATGAAGCTCATAAAGAATAGCCAGAGAGAAGCCAAGTGAGACGAGGGGAAAATTAAGGAGGAAAATGGAGTGGAGGATGAAGGAAGAAGGATTAATGGAGAAGGAAGTGAGAGAGACTGGATGTGAAAATAGCGAACAGATGCTAGTTAGTGCAGAAAGTTGTATTCTTGAAGGTTCTTAGAAGGTTCTCATGCAGTTTTCCTACACTGTCTTATTTTGCATAGTACTACACCTTGATACCCGTCCCTGTTCATTTGTGGAAAATGATGATGATGATGATGAAGGTGAAGGTGAAGACGATGAGGACATGCATAAGATGATGAGGACGATGATGATGATGATGATGATGAATCCAACTAACCAGTAAACAGTGGAAACACGCCATGGTACTGACGGGATTAGCATTGACAAGCAGCGTTACCTAGATCACAAATTACAAGCGATTCCCAGCAAGTCCGGGGCAGGTGGGTTTGTGATCATCAAGGGCTTATACGTTAATTCAGTATTACGCTGAATAATAACACTAATGCGCTTGTAAATTCGGCCTGCGGGGAAAGGGGAAGGGGTAATGTTTGTGCGGCCTCTCTATCAATCGACTAATTAATGACAAAAAGATATATATATTGAACGTTGTGCTAAGAATTACGAGATACGGTATGTTGAAATGTGGTATAGTGAACATTCTTTTGCCATTGACAAAAATATGTTGAACTTTCTACTGCCACTGACAAAAATATATGGAACTTCCTATCACTGACGAAAATGTATGGAACTTTCTACAACTGACGAAAATATATGGAACTTTCTACTACCACTGCGGAAAATGTATGGAACTTTCTATCACCACTGACGAAAAATATGGAACTTTCTACCACCACTGACTAAAATATATGAACTTTCTATCACCACTGACGAAAAATATGGAACTTTATACCACCACTGACTAAAATATATGAACTTTCTATCACCGCTGACGAAAATATATGGAACTTTCTACCACCACCGACGAATATACTGAAATTTCTTCCAACACTACCTGAAGCCTACATCAAACCCCTCAAGCCGCAAAAACCTCTCGTAAGCTGAATAAAATCGTCTACGTAACAAGAATACAGTGGAATTATACCATCGTACTAACGGGATTAACAAGTGGCGTTACCAAGATCGCAAATTACAGCGTTACCAAGATCGCAAATTAAGGTGTTTCCAAGATCGCAAATTACGGCGTTACCAAGATCGCAAATTACAGCGTTACCAAGATCGCACATTACAGCGTTACCAAGATCGCAAATTGCAGCGTTACCAAGATCGCAAATAACGGTGTTGCCAAGATCGCAAATTACAGCGTTACCAAGATCGCAAATTAAAGTGTTACCAAGATCGCACATTACAGCGTTACCAAGATCGCAAATAACGGCGTTTCCAAGATCGCAAATTACAGCGTTACCAAGATCGCAAATTACTGCGTTACCAAGATCGCAAAATACGGCGTAACCAAGATCGCAAATTACGGCGTTTCCAAGATCGCAAATTACAGCGTTACCAAGATCGCAAATTACGGTGTTTCCAAGATCGCAAATTACGGCGTTACCAAGATCGCAAATTACGGTGTTTCCAAGATCGCAAATTACGGCGTTACCAAGATCGCAAATTACGGTGTTTCCAAGATCGCAAATTACGGCGTTACCAAGATCGCAAATTACGGCGTTACCAAGATCGCAAATTACGGCGTTTCCAAGATCGCAAATTACAGCGTTACCAAGATCGCAAATTACGGTGTTTCCAATATCGCAAATTACGGCGTTACCAAGATCGCAAAATTACGGCGTTTCCAAGATCGCAAATTACAGCGTTACCAAGATCGCGAATTACGGCGTTACCATAATCGCAAATTACGGCGTTACCAAGATCGCAAATTACAAGGGATTCCCAACGAGTCCGGGGCAGGTGGGTTTGTGATTATCGAGGTGACAAACGACACGATGCACGACGGGAATTACATTGAGAAAGCTGTTAATTAGATGTATTAGTTTGTGGAATAAAAAGAAAAATAATAATATCCACAGAACCCTTGCGACGAGGCACTTTTTTCTTATATCACTGGGTACTCCACTAATCTTAGTGAAGGAACTACAGCATACAAAAACGCTCTCTGATTATCACCACCTCCGCCAAGGACTCTGGAAGAAGGTTATGTATTCACCCGTATCTGTCTGTCTGTTTGGGTACATGATATCTCAAAAAGTTGCGACTGGGTTTAAATGAATTCGGGTGGAGAGGTGGGCAGTGGGTTAAAAAAAAAAAAGCTTCTAGATTCTGAGGTCCATTTAGATCCGGGTGCAAGAATAAGTAAAAAAAAAAAAAAAAAAAAAAGTCTATTGCCACCGCCAGACGTCTATGCAGTGAAACAGAAAATTGCGGCCTAACAGACTACGTGTGACCGTAAAAGTATTCGTCTCGTAGAGAAAAGGAATCACATAAGTACTCGCAAATCATAAGTCCTAGTTGTTTAAAAAATAAGTAAATAAAAATAAAATAAAGAACAAAAAAACAGCCGCCTCTTCGGGTTTCGAATCGATCTGGCCTGCGCATGACCTTCAGCCCGCCTTGACGTGTTAGACCACTACACCCCCGGCCAGAGATAAGCACAGGAAATCCAGCCGCTCCCCCCCCCCCTCCTCCCCTCGCCTCTACCAAGAAGTCATTAATCCATCGCGCAGTATGTCGCCTTTTCACTCTACTGTACTCGCTACTTTCAGACGATTTTACTCATCTTAGGAAGGCTCTGTAGTAGTGACGGGGATTGTGAAAGAAATATCTAAACCCTTACAGATGGAAAAATTTCACACACTTTAAAAAATCGTCCGGAAGTAGCAAACTCAAAATGGAAAAATAAGCTGTGAAGGCTGTATCTAACCCCGTCAGCTAATATATATATATATATATATATATATATATATATATATATATATATATATATATATATCCACAGATGAATAAAATCGCGTGGAAGTAAACAAAATTTCAAAACGCGCCATCGGAGTATGGTAATAATAATAATAATAATTAATAATAATAATAACAATAAAAATAATAATAACAATCAGAAAGGGCAACAAGGAAGAAACAAGTCGACAAATAAAACATATACCGGTACCGTACGAACACACACACACACACACACACACACACACACACACACACACACACAAACACACACACACACACACAAAACATACCGCTCCATACCCAAAAATATTCATGTCAAGTAAAAAAAAAAACGATGGATACTAAACAAACCACTCTAACCCTCTAATGATCGTCAAAACTCTATTTAATTTGGCGCCCAACGATTTAATTCAGGACAGCGGGTCATAGGAGCCTCAATATCAAGGAGGTAACATATATCAAACCGACGATATAGGAAGGAAATTAAACGCCAATGCACTACAAAGGAAAACAAAAGATAAAGCAGGAAAAAATAGTCCCCCTTCCCTGCCGTTCCGTGGAAGACATTAATCTGCTCCGTGGCACAATCTCTGGCGAAAATGTGTGTGTGTGTGTGTGTGTGTGTGTGTGTGTGTGTGTGTGTGTGTGTGTGTGAGAGAGAGAGAGAGAGAGAGAGAGAGAGAGAGAGAGAGAGAGAGAGAATTATATAAGGTGGAAATTTGAATATTCTTGGGAAAGAAAAACGGAGAATATTGATGGGACACTTGGATGAGAGAGAGAGAGAGAGAGAGAGCTACCGCAATTCCAGTAACCACCATCGCAATTCCCTTGAACACTACCACAATTCCCCAAATTATGGCCCCGATTCTAACCACTACCACAATTCTCTGCCACACTACCACAGCTCCTACCGCCTACCACAATTCTCTGCCACACTACCACAATTCCTACCGCCTACCACAATTCTCTGCCGCATTACCACAGTTCCAACCGCCTACCAACATTCTCTGCCACACTACCACAATTCCTACCGTCTACCACAATTCTGTCACGCTACCACAATTCCTACCGACTACCACAATCCTCTGCCACACTACCACTATTCCTTTAATCTACCACCACAATCACTGTCTACAACAATTCCAACCACTATTACCACCACCAGCTACCACAATCACCGCTACCGCAATAATCCTCAGCGCTACCACAGCAATTACCAATATCATTACCATAATTCCTACCACAATTAGCGCACACTACTGCCATTCCTACCACCATCGCTCTTCTTATTTTCATACCAATTACCTCTCAACTTTGCTACCATTATGAACATTTCTACCACATTTGCTGGTACTAAAATTCCTACCACTATTGTCATTCCTACCACAACCGCAGTTCCTAATTCTACAACCATTCCTACCACAATTCCTAATACTGTCGCCATTCCTACTACAATTCCTAATACTGTCGCAATTCCTACCACACCCACAATTCCTACTATAGCTTCCATTCCTACCAAAAATCGCAATTCCGAATACTATCATCACTCCTACCACCACTACCGCAAAAACCCTACCACAATGTAATCCTTACCACTACCACCATTCCTACCACCACTGACGCAGTTTCAACCATCACTACTGCAGTGCCTACAGCCACTACCAAAATCCCTACCACAAACAATATTCCTACCACTACACCCATAATTTCCTACCACAGTTACTGCTATTACCACAATCGATAGCATCACCGCAATTCCTACCGCTACCACAATAGCAAGACCTAGAGCTACCACAACTATCACTACCACAATCCCTACCACTACCACCATCCCTACCACTACCACAATCCTTACCACTACCACAATCTCTACCACTGTCCAAAACCTTACCACTACAACAATCCCCACCACAATCCCTACAACTACCATTAATAATTCTCACAACCACAACAACTTCCTTCCATTACCACAGTCCCTACCACTACCACGATCCCAACAACTACTACAAGCCCTAACACTACCACAATCACTACAACTACCATTAAAATTTCTCAGCCACAACAACAATCAATATCACTACTGGGGTACTGCATCTCCGACCACTCACAACTCTCCCCGCCACCTACCACAATTCCAACCACAATCTACTCCTGCAACCACTACCACCATTCCCAGTACAACTACCGCAATTTCCGACACGGCACATCATAACCACTGGGCCTCTATAATAAGAATTTTAATTTTCTATGACTTAAGATTATTCACCATTCATTCTCAACTCTAGTTCGAAAATTTTCTTCTAAGATGAATAAAATCGTCTGGAAGTACCAAGAATTAAGGTGAAAAAAACACGTCGTCTGACTGAAGGGGTTAACTGCTTCACTCCGAGGACGTCTTTTATTCATTTATTTATTTATTCATTCATTCATTCATTTATCCCTTTTACCTTCCTTCCTTCCTTCCTTCATTCATTAATTCTTCGGCTACTACCACGATATTATTATGCTCATTTCTTTGTGTGTGTGTGTGTGTGTGTGTGTGTGTGTGTGTGTGTGTGTGTGTGTGTGTGTGTGTGTGTAAGCGGTTCGATAATGCCCTCATGAACCCGTGTGTGTGTGTGTGTGTGTGTGTGTGTGTGTGTGTGTGTGTGTGTGTGTGTGTGTGTGTAAGGTGTTCGATAATGCCCTCATGAACCCCTCCACTAAAAAGAACCTATCTGAAACGGAATAAAATTGTCCGTTGGCATCACAAATAAAGTAGAAGACAAGAAAACATCAGACCCGAATGAATACGTGGGGAGGCTATAATAATTACACAAACTTAGAGGGACACAAGCGGCGAGAGTAACTTGTCCTAAATATCACTTTTTATTTTCTCGCTAATGCCCACACAATTTCATTCACATTTTTGAATGAATCTTGTTACTACTACGGTCTGTAAGTCCTCCCAGTCCCTAATAACGGAGGAAGACTAATTCACAAACACACCATAACAGTGGAGGGGTTAAGGACGCTTGTGACAGTGTGGTTCATTTAACTTTCAGGCGGATTTTCGTCCTTATGCAGCCTGTTTCCCGTATATCAGAGTCAGAATAAGACATTACTACGGGCCTGAATTCTTATCACAGCACTTCTTCATGACTAGTACCATATTTTATCGGTAATCTTATCATAGCACTTCTTCGTGAATAGCTCAAAATTCTAGAGCTAATCTTATCACAGCACTTCTTCGTGACTAGCTCAAAATTCTAGAGTTAATCTTACCACAGCACTTCTTCATATTCCAGTGTTAATCTCTTGCCACAGCTCAGCATTATGTAAGGAGAGATTCTTATTTTACACCTATACTCCATTCACTTTAACTGGGCGTAAAATTGGCATCGTTCTACCTTGAATGTGGATCTGTAACGAGAGATTAACGGTAAGAGTATGGCGCCAGTCACGAAGAAGTGCTATGGAATGGATGCAGAGCCGCGGCACTGACCTCTTTTGCCACTGGGCTACGTGAAACATGATGCACAAGTACGAAAATCACTACCAAATTAAAATAAATCTAAAAAATATAGAAATTCAACACAAGAACCACAAGACGATTTTATTCAGGATGGGAGCACTCACAACCTCGTGTCACACCTGTCTTAATTAACACCTTGAAAACCCCTTTAACACCTGAGAATTTCTATTTTGGTTCCCCCAGTGTGATTGCAGGTCGTACTCTGTGTGGGTTTGGAGATTTCGTGACATATTTTCCTTAGTGATTTATTAAGCAACTGCGCCTTAATATCCTCTTGTGTGTTATCAATGCAAGCTCTATCTACAGGAAAATACACACACACACACACACACACACACACACACACACACACACACACACACACACACACACAAAATAGTATCATGGTCTAGGGTCCACATTCTCGTCAGGAACCGAGGTTCTCCAACACCTTTTCCTCAGCGATTTATTTGTCAAACTACGCATTAATTATCCCTTTATGTTATTCACTGCACTCTAACAACGATATAAATTGCATTTAGTACTACAAGATAATACTAGCGTGCCAAGTCCAGAAATAAGTCGGCAAGAAAGAGGTGTTGGGGATCTTCTTTTGCCGGCCTCAATACGGGCCACAGACGCATAACAAATCGCGAGAGATGAAATGTTACAAAACTTTCAATGCCATCAACAATACGGTCGTATAAACAGGCACCCCCACCCCAGAATATTCATCCCTTCAATACGGCGATGTCTTTTTTAACATTTTACTTGTACTGAATTTATATATGGAAAATGCCCTTGTAATGAAACGATCAATGAAAGCTGTAAATAAATCATAAAACAATCCCTTCTAAAACTAAATATAATCGCCCAGAGATAGCCAGACCTAAAAAAAAAAAAAAGTCATGGGATTCAAGGGGCTAAATATATATAATCACATCATAAACTTTAAGGTAAAAATATCCCGAAACTAATCACGAGGTAAATAACAGCGCTTCCGTGTGGGGATCAATATTTCGAGTATGGTTCAGAACAGAAAGAATAATAAGCTGGTAAATTTTCTTCTTTTTGTTTTCCTTAGTGTGGTGTCACCAAATAAACAAACCCGCTCTCGAGTTTGACTCAAATATAGAACATGTCTAAAAAAAAAAATTCCCCCTCTACATATACTTTAAAATTAGATGCCTGACGTGGCGAAGTTTCCTCCCAGACACTTTGATATTTCTTCTTTCCTGTCGATTTTTTTTTTTTTTTTCTTAGGTTACGTGCAGGCGAGGTGAGTGAGAAATAGTGCTGGCGCGGGATCACTCCGTCGAAGGTGAAGAAGAAGACGATGCAATCTCGGCCCTGTGGTGGGGAGGCCAAACACACTGCTTCCCGCCAAAACAGGAAAACAGGGCCCCGTCTTGACCAAAACTCCTTGTATATTACCACTGGGAAGACGTCCAGAGGGCGGGGGGAAGGGGAGGTCAAGAGAGAGAAAGTGGAAGCGGAAGATAGACCGTACCCTGCCTCGCACTAGCCCAAAGACTCACTGACACACGCGCTCTCCACGTTGCCAATATTCCAGCCTGGAATGCAGCGTCCAGGCAACCGAGGTGATGCCAGATGCCGCCGGGAGCTCCATTCTCACTGTCCTTTCTCACATGCGCCGATTCATTTTCGTTTTGAAGGACGCTCATGCGCGGTGATTTGTATCACACAGGACACAAACTCCACGGGAAACCATGCGTAAAATTAAAACTATGCAAGCCCGTTCGCAGGATATAAGGATCATGAAATACTAACCAGCAACTCTATATTCCATACGTCAGTTTATTAATACACATCAGATCTGTTCATTCGTCATGGGACACGAACTTGACCCAGAAATATAGTACTTGTTCGTCTAAAAGTACAGGGATTCATTCGTAAGGTACAAGGAACGCGACATACTAACCTACAAAACAACATTCCATACGTTCGTTTTATATATACTAAACACTTTCGTCATACCTCACGAACTTCAACACCAAACATCAAACGTAGTATTAAAACTATGGAAATCCGTTCGTACGGTATGGTGAACAAAATACTAGTCAGTAATCTGATAACCCATAACGTCCGTCCGTTTACAATATTAGTCACAGCACACGAACCTGACCAAGAAACCCAGTACATTCATTAAAAGTACGCATATTCGTTCGTAGGACACATGGACCCGTATCCTCGTTCGGTAGGGAAGTTCCCTAACTCCTCTTCCTCAGCGACTGCTTTTGGGATCCGGCTGGTTAATATCATTTTGTACCTTACCTCTGAAGAGTATGGCCATATCAGAATGAATTAAGGAATACAAAAGACGATAGCAATGTACAGTAAGCAAAATAAATCACTTAGGAAGATGTGTTAGGGAGCTGCTACGGCCCATGGAGCTGTGAACACTGCCTGGTAACATTTCATACGCACGTGTAGAGGGCGCCTGGTGGTCGAGTGATCAGAACGCCCCAGTCGGAGAGACGGCCTTGCGTAGGTTCGATCCGCAAAAGGTGAATGGAGGTTTGTCACGCAATGCCACCAAGTAAAGACAGGCACCCATCCCAAAGCGTACCAGATTACGGTAGCCTACCCTCGGCTCCCTACACCATGAAAAGGGTAAAATAAAACTTATTTCATTTATCTATTTATTTAATTCTCAACAAATCTGCTCAACTATCAAAGCCCACATGAAACACGCACGTTTTCCCTGCAGGTAAGGGCATATTTATATACACAAGGTAGTCCAAGAACGTATCACTGAATATTTATTAACAAACATCGCTTAATTAATTACGAACGCTCACCACAATCGTCCTTCCCTACGAGCAAATGTAAGGGAAAAAGAAACACAGGACGGAAACTCCTTAGGTAACGCCCTTTTTACCGTTCCTTTCCTTTTTTCTTTTTCTTTTCCTTTTACTTTTTTCTCTTCTTTCGTTCATCTTTTTTTCAATTATGACAACGGTCATATACAGGAAAGTCCCCATTAAAGTTTGTCTGCTACCTATAAAGCTGTTTTGCCAGTTTTTTTTTTCCAATTTTACAGCACTAGTTGTACGGAAGAAGTTGTGATATATTGGAGAGGGCGATTTCTTCGTTTTAGCTACCACCTGTGGATTTTAACTAGTTTTGGAGACAGCTTTCATAACGGAAGAATTAAACTACAATTCTTCACCCTTCAATTGCAAGAGGATCCCAATACGTATATAAAATCCTCGGAGGTGGTAACATAAAGAAAAAAAAAAAAAAGGCGTTTCAGTGAAGGAATATAGAGCACTGCCATAGTTCCATTCATAACGTTTCCCCAGTTCATCATATTTAACACTACCACACACACAATCGGCCACACGGATTGCTTACGATATTTAGGACAACCAGTTCAACATCGTCACCATCATCATAACCAAAACGTATTTCGTCTTGTGATATCATAAACGGGGTGATAAGGACGTAGAAACAGGGAACTTATCATTGTTCGTCTACGCAGTCCCTCACACTAATATTCAGGCATTATAAACTACGTATTCCAGAGACACAAAGACAGACAGACAGACAAATATATATACAGGGAGAGAGAGAGAGAGAGAGAGAGAGAGAGAGAGAGAGAGAGATGAGGGGGAGGGAGTGGTAGGAGCCACCAGCTTACCTAACACCGCGCCCTAAGTGTGTCAAACAATCATCTGTTTACAACATACATATTACATTAAGTGACACACATCGGCGTACACGCACCCACCCACTCATCTACACACACACACACACACACACACACACACACACACACACACACACACACACACGTACAAACACACAAACATACATACTTACACACTTATACATACATACACATACATATATACATACATACATACAAATGCAGACGCGCACACATGCACAAACACGCTCGCTTGCCATCACCAACACACCGGAACCTCATTGCATATTTACTCTTGCCAGAAATAAACCTGAACGTAAAACACATCCTCGTTCCAAAAGAAATAATGATAATAAAAAATAAAAATGATATGCACGCGTATGGACGTAAACGGAAACACACACAGATACATCGATAACAATCTCGTGGCACAAAACAAATCACACACACACACACACACACACACACACACACGCCTTATACTACAATACCGTATATTAAACCACGAAAGTGTACACATTAAAAAAAAAAAAAAAACTGATTCATGCCCTCCTTCCCCTCCTGATAACACACACACACACACACACACACACACACACACACACACTGCTTTGCCTTCAGATCACACCCACACACTCCACTGCATAAGGGGACAGCCAAAAGAAAGAGCGTCTTCGTTTTCGGAATACAAAAAAGACCCTTCCGGCAAGAATCTTAAAAACATGTACCTTAGGACATATAGAGAGGGGGAGGAGAGGGGAGAGGGAAGGGGAGAGATGGGAGAGGAGATGGGAAGGGAGACAAGGAGGGGGAAGAAGGGGACTGTGAGGGGAAGGAAGAGTAGGTAAAAATGGAAAGGGAAATGGGGAAGGTATAAAAGAAAATTGAGGACAGAAGGGGGAAATAGGAGAGGGGAATGAATGGGGAGAGAGGGATACGGATAGAAAGGGGGGAGAAGGGGAATGAATGGGGAGAGAGGGATAGGGATAAAGAGGGGGGAGAAGGGGAGACAGGGGGGGGGGATGGGAAGACGAAAAGATGCACAGAGGGTGGGAAAGGGAAAGAATAGAGAGGATAGAAGGAGGGAAATGAAGAGGAGGAAAGTACAGACGTTGACAGGGAGAGATAAGAAGGAAGGAACGTTGAAGGGAATGAAGAATGGAAGGAAATGGAGAAGGTGAGAGAGAATGAAGATGAGGGGGAGAGGAGTGGAGGAAGAACATGATGGAAGTAAAGGAAATGGAACAGATCTGACTGGGAGAGATGTAACGGGAAGGAGGGAGAAAAGTGTGAAGCGGAGGGGAAGGGGAGAGGGACAGAAAAGATGGGAGGGGAAAAATTGGGCCGAAGAGGTAGGTAGGAGAGTGGAGGGAGTAAATGGGAGGGAAGGAGGAAGTGACGGAGTTGAGGTAGGGAGAAGGGAAGACGGAAAAAAAGTGAGACAAAGGAAAACAGGTAAGGGAAACAAACGAGAGAGAGAGAGAGAGAGAGAGAGAGAGAGAGAAGGACAAAGGGATTCTGAGAGGAAAAGACGAAGAGTGAGAGAGAAAACATGAAGAACAGAGGATTAGTAAGGAAGGGAGGAGGATCGATAAAGATGGAACAAGAAAATGGGCAGAAAGGAAAAAACTTGAAGAAGAAAGAGAGGGAGAGAGAACAGTTTAAAAGACATGTCACTACGGACTGAAGAAAGACAAGAAAAGAGAGGAATGAACAAGCATCAAAGGAGAAAGGAAGGAAGGAGGAAAGAAAAGGGAGAGAAAAGGAAGGAAGGGTGAAGGAAAGAAATGAGTGAAAAAAGGAGGGAAGGAAGAAGGAAAGAAATGGATGAAAAGGAAGGAAGGAAGGAGGAAAGAAAGGGGGGAGATAAGGAAGGAAAAAGGAAACAAGGGGGAGAGAAAATGAAGGATGAAGGAAAGAAATGGGTGAAAAAAGGAGGGAAGGAAGAAGGAAAGAAAGGGGTGCAAAGAAAGGAAAGAAGGAAAGACGGAAGGAAGGAAGGGAAGGGAAGGGAAGGGAGGGGAGGGGAGGGGAGCGGAGGGGAGGGGAGGGAAGGGGGAGGGAAGGGAAGGGAAGGAAGAGTGAGATGAAAAGAAAAAAAAATAACAGATACGGGGTGGTGTGAAATATGAGAGAAGTACATGACGGAAGGTGAAGGGTGGAATGGAGGAGAAAGATTAAAGAAAACGAATGGGAGAGAGAGAGAGAGAGAGAGAGAGAGAGAGAGGTGGCGTGGGAAAATGCAAAAAGAGTAGGTAGGGAAGGGAACAAGGTAAGCCAAGAAAGAAGGGAGAGGAGAGGAGAGGAGAGGAGAAGAGACGAGGGAAGGGAAGGTGGTTATTGTTACTCTGGGGATATGAAGATAAAAAAATGGAGAGGGAAGATTGAGAGATAACACCCGGTATGGAGAGTGATGTGTCGAAGAGGGGTGAGAAAAGAAAGAGGGAGAAAAAAAGAAGGGAACTCAGGAGAAGGGATGGGAAGTGTCAGTCTAGGGAGATGGCAATCAAAAGTGGTGGATGGGAGGGCATGGGAAGCGCAGATAAGTAAAGGGAATGATGGGAATGGGAAGGGAAGGGAGGGGGAGAAAAGGGGGAGAAAAGGGAGAGAAGGGAGGGGGAGAAAAGGGGGAGAAAAGGGAGAGAAGGAGGAAGAAGGGGAAGGGATGGAAGTGAAGATAAAGGAAGGAAATGAGGGCAAGGAAAGGATGGAAAAGGAAGGGGAAGGAGAGGAACTGAAAGATGGGAATGGAAGTAAAGAGAAGGAAAGAAGAAAGGAGAGGAAACCAGTGTCGGGGAAAGAAGACAAGGAGGGGAGAGAGAGAGGAAGAGAAGCGTCATTGACAGAAGACCGGGAAGGGAAAGAGATGGTAGGGGAGGGGAAGGAAGCTAGTGTCAATGTGGGGAAACGAAGGTGAAAATAATGTAGGCCTGGCCAGACGCTAGGCATAATTCTGCCATCCAAAGGTCCAACACGTTCCACAGCAGCCATCACACTACAATATTGACCCTCCTAATGGCTATTTTAAGACATAATCTTTAATCTTTACCTCACCCTCTTAAATTATAACCCACCACTGAAGATGCCTTTTTTATTACATGGGTCACTGAGTACGATAACTTTTATTTTATTTATTTATTTTTTTAAACTATCACACGATTCTTTTCAACTTGGGGAAATTTCTTTTTTGAAGCGATATGAAAAAAATCTGGTAAATGGGTAAGAAACATCTCTATGGCTATTATGGCTATTACACCTTGAAATTCTCATTTGTTATTATTACTTCAGGTGTTTACACATGGACAGTGACTACACAAACAATGCATATAAGAGTATTAATGTGCCAAATACGAAATCAAACTGGTACAAAGGAGTGCAAATACATCTTAGCTGAAAAAAAAAAAAAAAAAAAATCCACTACTATGTTAAGACTCAATTTCAGTGATCACATACCTCCCCCTTCTCACCACTTTCACAGCACCTAATACCGGTAATCTGACTCCCATCTAGTATGTATACTGTATATTACATAAGTTACAATAATTAAGTACATACGGTATCTTGCCTGAACCATAATCCCGGGGAGGGTGGCAACAAAGAAAATCACCATAATGTCACCCTGTTCTCCACCACCCAGTGACCCTTCATCCCACACAACTTTCAACTCATAGACCCCTCCACCCTGTTCCCCCACCGCATCCTCAGTCTCCCTCTCCTCCTCTATCTCCATCTCACTCATATGCAATCTCCTAGTCAGTCCCTTACTCTACATTCATCCCACATGGCCAAACCCCATCAGAGTACTCCTCCTCACACTTTCCAGCACATCCACATCAACACCACATACGTTTCCAAATATATGTCTGTCTCCATATAACTGCACATACTCCTCTCAGACAACTTGAATGATAAAACAAAATCCAACATAAAAGTCTAAATCTGAAGGCAACACTTTAAACGAAATAAAAGTTGCAATACATGTTCCCAATATGAAAAATGTCATATCAGATGGTGAAACATATAGTACAAATATATATAAACAGAAAAAGATGGTGGCAATGTCCATTCACGTAATCACTTTAGTCCTTCAATGTTTTTGTAAAAATTCTTTAAAAAAAACATTTTTACTCCATCTCCCACAGTACAAAATGTGACATATGCATATTATGGTTTTATACCGATTTATTTTGCTTAACTTACCTTAAAATCAATCAATGCGCAAATAAAGAACAGAAAAGTACTGATCCATGCCACGATCAGAGAATAAAAGAGTACTGCAATACAATAAACCCTCATTATACCAAACATCTGCCATAACAACCTCTGTGAGCCTACCAAACAACTTTCAAAGGTCAATTTATCGAGTTAATGAGGCTGCCAAACTGAAAGATATAATGTGCAATTTTTAGTTTTTTTCCATCTGTTTGCTTATTATTGATTAGAAATATAGTACAGTACTTAATATCTATCTATACAGTATCAAGGTATACAGTATAAACCAACACAAAACTGAAAAAAAATTGTGAACATATGTAATTCCTTTAGATATCCACTCAAGAAGATTTAGCTAAATTGAACGCAAGGTAGTTTGCATTCCCCCTAACAAACACTGGCTATATACTGTCATCTTTTCCCCACTTAATTACTTTGATACTCAAGGGTTTATTGTACTGTCCAGTAATAAAGGCATGACTTACCTTAATGCGATATACTGTACATCAAACTAGTTTCACTGCTCTCTTACCTGTAAAAAAAATAACAAAAAACGAATTAGCAATAAGCTGTGAAAAATCAGTCAAAGCAGCAAAAGTCATTTCATCTCTCCTGTTTCTCTCTCCACTGTATTGTATCGTATAATTTACAAAGCTCTAGCATGCATGTATGCATGCATCAGCCTTGGTCACCTAATGGTGGCTCTCCCCGTTGCTCGATCTCTGGCAGCCTCCCTATTCAGTTTCTTATCCCTGAGGTCACACTATATGACCTCGTCCCAGGTCTCCACACACTCTGAATATCAGGTTCATGAATCAGAGTTGTTAATAAAAATGAGTGTAAAATGTAAGGACAAGCCAATTTTTTTTTTTTTTTATACAAAATTAAGAGACAGAATGTGTCTGACCTCTCTGCATTGTTGCTGACTTCACTCTGTAATGTGGGATCAGGCTGATCACACCTGTCAATCACAGGTAATCCATAAATAACCATCAAAAATTAGTGGCTTACTTATACTTCCACACATTCAGTTTTAACATTACAGCTGTCTGAAATATGTGACACTGATGACTTTACTAGGCCATAGATCAGTGTTCTAAATACTTGCCACTGTAGACCACAAGAATTATTCAGATGCCATGGAGAGAGAAGCACAAGAGGAAACTTTTGCTGCTGACTGTACAAGGCAAAACACAGGAAAAATCAAAAATATACAACCTAGTAAATACAAATTCTGAAGTCAGCTATTAACACCTTCAATACAACTATCTATCTATCTATCTATTGCCAGACGCCTTAATCCCATACGGTGTGGGCTCAAACAAATCGCCTCCACGTCGCCCTGTCCCCCGCCATTGCACTACCCTGCTCCCAATTCACACACCCCTCTCTCATATAACTCTCCACTCCATCCCTCCATCTCATCCTTGGCCACCTCCTCCCCCTCCACCTACATACACTCTCCTTGTCAGTCTTTCACTATCCTCTCCACATGGCCAAACCACCTCAGTGTGTTTCTCCTAATGCTTCCTATCAAATCCACATCCACACTACAATGCTCCTTCACATCCTCTTTTGTCAATCTGTCTCTCCATGTGACTCCACAGCTCTCACTCTTGACTTGCGTCCCTCTAACAACGTCCAAGCTTCACTTCCATACATTAGAGTTGGTATCACAATACTATCATGTAGTAACATTTTCACTTCCACGCTCACTTCCCTGTTTCTTATCACTGCTTTCAAGCAACTATCAACCTTTCTTCCTTGCTGTACCCTTTCAAGCACTTCACCCTCCAGACTTCCACCCTTACTCATCACACTACCCAAGTACTTATATGCACTCACATTTTCCATTTCCTCATCATTCAACTCACTGTACATTCACTGACTTCACTTCTCTCGAAGACCATAACTTTACTCCTCCATAAACTCACCTTTAGATTCCGTTTCTTACACACTCCCCCAAACTCATCCACCAAGCCCTGCAGCTCCCCTTTGTCTTCACTTAATAACACAGTATCATCTGCTAACAACAGTACAGAGAGTTTCCAAACACTGCCCTCTCTCATTAGGGCCACTCCAACATACACTGCCCTACCTTGTATCTCTTTTATAACCCCATCCATTTTATAGACTGAACAACCATGGAGACATGCCACATCCCTGTTTCAACCCAACCTTCAAACAGAAAAATTCACTCAGTTCACTATCCACATGCACTGCAGCCTTAGCACCCTCATGCATACTCTTCACAGCATTCAACAACTTCCCAGCTACTCCATATATTCTTAATACTTTCCACAAACCTTGTCTATCCATCCTGTCATATGCTTTCTCCAAATCCATGAAGGTCACATACAATTTTTTTCCCTTCTCTAGAAACTTTTTCCACTTAAGATCTAAGAATTAATATATGATCTACACAACATCTTCCCTTCCTAAAACCTCCTTGTTCTTCTCCAACTAATTCCTCTGTTATCTCCCTAACTCCGTCAGTAAGTATCCTACCAATTATGATCTTTTAAAAATATTTTCCTCTCGCTTCTTCCTCACAACTTTATTCAAACCTCTAGATAAGAATGGGCTAATTAAGGCTATATCTAATTCCCCCAGTTCAAAGAATCTCATCAAGGCTAAGTATAATTATCTGGAGGTAACAAGAATAAAATAAAAAGTACATCATCACTCTGAAGGGTTAACATATCCACTACAATTACATTTTTCCTCAGTGTCACCGCCATCAGATGATTTTATTCTGCTGAACCCCCACAACCCAGAGACATCACACCAAAGTAGAATAAAATGGTTTGGTGTTAGTCATAAAAAAGGAACAGAGACATCAACCAAGCTAAAGAGGTTAAAAATGCCTTTTTGCTCATAAATGTAAGTAACAGCTGTCATTTACTCACTCTATAAAATGATAATTTTTCTAAATCAGCTTAAGGATATTCCTTTTGAAATGAATGGGTTAAATCTGACTGAAGGATCATTAACCCTTCCACTGTCAGACACATTTTGGACTACTTTGAAGTCTAACACTAATCACATTTGTTTAGCTGACAAAAATTCTAGGATTCAAAGAGTTAAAAACAATCTCAACTGATCCTTCCACTGTTACATACATGCTTGGGTATTTTCCTCAAGTTTAAATCAGTCTTACTTAGCTGAGAAAAATCCCCCTGGTCAAGGGATTACCACTCTCAAGGCTTTCATACATTCCTGCAAACTTGAACTTTCCGTATAATGAACAAGTATCGGCTTTTGCAGTATGTGGTTCCCTATGGATGAATACCCTAATATACCCAGCTAGGATGTCACTGTAATAAAGGGATTAATGGACACAGTTTCTTCTGTTATGGTATATCTGATGGTCTCCCCCTTGAGGTGAGATTTCTGGCACATGTTTGAAAATAAATGATTAAAATAGCATGCTCTAGTACTAAAAATGAAAATTGTACCTGTTTTACAATAACTTGGCCCATAATTTCGCTCTTTTGCAGCTTATTTCACATCCTTGTCAAACCACTTCTTCATGATTTGTACAGTATTGTAGTCTATCATTATAACTCAGCAATCACAATGGGAAGAGGGCAATTTCAGGCCAGGTTGGAGTGAAATGGTTAAGAAACACAACTACTGCGACCCACTGCATCCCATTTAATGGACAGTGTTCATTATAGTTGATGGAAGTCCAGTGGCCTTCACGGTATCCAAATTATTTCATTTAGCATAGACCTAGCTGAGTCATTTTCAGGTTGCAAAGGTTAATAACTTCACCTCCTTTTGGTATTCTGCATAGGTCTGATATACTAAGACATTCTGGTATCACTGCCAAAATAAGCTTATCGTTTTCACATTACATCGGTATGGTCCAGCACTGTCCTTTGCTACACTAACAGTGCAGAGTGAAACAGTACTGTTTTATGTGTTAAGAAATACAGAATACAGTACTACTCTGAGAACTATCCATCAAATTACTGTAAATGAATGTCTGAGTTCCGGTATAGCATAATGTCTTAATTAAAGAACTGTACATTATAGATATCAGGATCTTTCTTCACCTTTATCATTCTCTTTCTGTGTCTTCCCTCCCTTCTTCCTATTTCTCTCATTTTTCCTGTCACATTTCATTTAATTTCTTTCCTTTTCAGGTGGTTTTACATTGAGTGACTAGTCTAATGGTTTCCTATAGGCCAGGAAAGCATTTACAATGCTGGGTGGTAACCATATAAGAAACTCATATGTGTTCTCTACATGTCAACATGTGGGTTAGCAAAGGGGTAGTGACCCTCCCCGTAAAACAACTAACTCAAAGATACATGGCCACTCCTTCTGGGATTATGGTGTTAGGCTATAGAATGATAGGATCTTGCATCAAGAATTTTTCTTTTCATTGGCAATTCTTTGTGAACTAAGGATTACTGTATAATATAATATGCCAAGTTTTCAGCTAGATACCTTGCAACTATAGGATGTCCCAGGAGGAATGGTATAACTTTGGGAAATGGAAGATGAGGGAATTCTAAGAAAAAAAAAATAAATAAATAACAAGTGTCCAAATCTCAACCATTACAGAGCTACAATTACTGGTGACCTTATAGGTGAATTATGAGAGAGACCATTTCCACCATTTCCACCTACAGTAAAACCTCGATTTAACAACATTCATTCTAACGGCAACCCCAAACTAATGGCACAAATCTCCTAAGGAATATTTATGCAAATAAAATTTTAAAATTCCCAAAAAATGGGTAAAAATTAGAAAGAAATTCAAATGTGGTGAGCACCGCGTGCATCTCGATTGTCTGTTTGCAGTTTCCTGCCAGCAGGGTATGTTTATGCTCACCCAGTCTTCCTCCCACCTAGCCTGACCCCAAAGTGAAAAAAAATTAGCATGTACGATTAGATTTATGAACTAGTATTATAGACTTCATAATTTACATAGTGCCATCTATTCTACTCCAACCTGCCAACTAATACTTACCTGGATTACAGCAGAGTCCCTATTTAAGACGAAATGAAACAATCTGACAATAACACGAGCATTTAATTTCTCCTATAATTATATAATAGCACGGAAGAGGGAGGGGGAGACCGAGGATGAGATGGAGGGATGGGGTGGAGAGGTATATGAGAGAGGGGGGTGTGAGTTGGGAGCAGGGCAGTGAAATGGAGGGGGACAGGGCGACTTGGAGGCGATTTGTTTGTGGCCACCCCAAACGGGATTGAGGCGTCTGGCAATAGATAGATAGATAGACGATAATACCACTCAATTGCGCAAGAGAAATTGTGGGAAATGGGTGTTTTAGTACTGGATTTCCAGATGCAACTCATGTGTTATGCTTCTGTCAGTCACTGATTGGTTTCCTCGATCTGACCCAACCCACGTGACCCCCATACCACCAGCCACAGCCAGCTGCCTACCTCTGTGTTGTGTGAACGGTCGCTGTGATGAGAAGTTTATTTGCTTATTTCCTTGCTCCTCGTGTCCTCGCAGAACTGAGCACATGGTTCCAAACTAACTTTAGTTATGCCTAAGCACCCTGAAAGTGCTATGAACACAAACATTTATTCTAAATGAAAATGTAAAATTGTTGGACGAAGTGGTGTGTAGCATTGCAGCTTAAATGCAAATGATCAGACAGATATAATGAGTCGGGATGTTTACGATGTGGACAGTTTTCTTTGTTGGAAAAAAAAGTTAATGACGGAGCAGTAAAATTCATGTATTCGCCTTTAGTGCAATGAGTGTGAAAAAAGGAAGAAAAAAGGCTTTGTGCTCGATCTTTTTGTTATAAACTGACGATCTTTGGTCAAGTAAATTCGGATCTTACGATACGTGAAGACACTACGTGTTGACATAAACAGTTAGGCAAGATAATTACGTGAGCTCAGTTCTTGTGAATTATACTGTCCTACAAATTATACTGTTTGGCTGATTTGTTTATTTTTCATGATTTCTGCATTCGTGTGTATCTGAGAAGTGAGATAAGCACTCACTCCATGCTGACGACTTCTTTATATTTTTTTTTTTCTTTTATTGTTGATGACTAACGGCTTTCAAAAAGTTTCACATTGTATTTTTTTTAATAGTACCGAAAGTGATCCGTGACGAAATATGCGTGATGCTGGTCGGCCATTATTCACATGTTGTTTAGGTCAAGTTTATGCTTGATTTCTAATGAGGACTTTCAAGAGGCTTAGTGGCAATCCTTGGTGATTAAAATTTTTATGGGGAGTATTAGGGGGCAAAACTAATCGGTTAGGTTAGGTTAGACTGTAGTAGCTATGCACTGACGTGTCCAGCTGGTGAGGTCGTATGTAAACACACTCTCTTCGGTGTCTTAAGGCAGACATATTTCTAGTAATCTATCTTTAAATACATTTTTAACGAAAAATATGAGGCTCCATGAACCTTACGTCCTATTTTACATGTAATTATATGTCACGTTTTAGCGCGAAATCGATTTTTCACGAGGTTCTGCATAACCTATCTCGTGTTGTATGAAGACTCAACTGTACTGTACTGTACTTACATAGATTACTGTACAGTACTTTACTACAACAACACACCTACCTGTTTTCTTTTGTTCTAAATATAAATTCTTTTTATTAATTTTGTATGTCTGGACATGTTTATATGCTTAAAAACGTGTTAAAAAATGTGTTTGCGTGAGTTCCGGGGGTATTGATAGGTGTAAGCCCCAATCTAATGCAATTTCGTTTTTTTCGGCATGCTCAGGGCCCCCTAGGGTGCCGTTAAATCGAGGTTTTCCTGTATAAGGTTATCAATAATTGTGGCTTAGTAACAGTTGAGATTTATACATATGTTGATTTAACATTTTCTGCTCAGAATTACCTCAATTAACATTTCCCTTTCCTCTCGGGACACCTGATATATTAATCACAGACATTACAGAAAGTGTCTTGGCATGTAATTTCTAATGTCCTACTTAATGGTATTCCTTATGGTCACTATGACATGGATAATGGTGCATCAAACTACAATCCAATATATGGGGAGAAAGTCTCATGCAACAATGGAAGTCTGGGACACCTCAAATTTGAGCAGCTACATCTTCTTTTATGCATCTGACTCTGGGAACAGGCTTTGATGCATTTTCCTGAGGTCCGACAGCACACCTAAAACACATGATCCCTTGCAACCCCTACATATCACCTGGTATTTGGGTGTTAATATCCATAGTCTCTACTGTGTTACAACTGGAAAATCACATTCAGATAAGGTGTTATGCTACTGTGGAGTAAGAGTTATGATACGTCAATGGAGCCAATGGATGAATGGTAAACAATGAGTGTTGGATTCAAATCCACAAGTTCTTCCCTACAACACCATAGATTAAACCTTTGACCAAAATCCCCAACATATTGTTCTATCCACTCCATCAATTCAGTATGTTCTGTTTTCTTTGGAAAGGACAAATTTTACAGGCTCTCACCTTTGTGTTCTTTTTGTTTTGTATTAAAAAAAAAAAAAATGCATACAGCACTGCTACTAATGAAATGCCGGAAACAGTAATACAATAAATAATGCAGAAAGAAATGTGCATTGCTATGCATATATGATACAACTTTGCACCTTCAGCCTCAGCTGGATTGCAAATTTCCTGCCGTGTCACTCGTGCAGTCTCTACAACTGTCTTTGTGGCCAAAATCTTAAGGAAGATATATTTTTCTCTGTGTTTTTTTTTATGCTTCAGATACTGTTGCATCATTGTGGGATGCCTACAGACTTAAAAAGAGTGAAACTTTCACAAGAACACCTGTAAAAACACAATAGGACAATGAACAGATATAGTTTAATCAAATTGTTAATGCTGTTGCTTAACTCTAGTCTGTCTGGCTGTGCTACTCTGTGGGCCACAGGTAAGCAACTGCTTCTGTGGAGCTGTCTTATAGGAACACTACAGTATGGTACATACATTTGGTGGGGATACGTCAGCCCCTTCTGGTAGACAGCACCTCACAAGAGTTGATGATGTGCAGGGAAATATGGGGAGGTGTGGCTCCCAGGTGCAAGCTGCAGTTACTCCACTCAAGGTGCACAGCACTATCATGCATAGGCTCTCCTTCAGTGTCAATTTCATTACATACAGCAAACCCTCACTATAACAGACTAATTGGTGGGAATCCTGATCTAATAACACCTACAGTCTACTCCGTCATATCTGATGATCCCCCCCTGAGGTGGGATTTCAAACATGCTTGAAAAAAAATGAGTACAGTAAAACCTCACTATAACGGACTAATTGGGGCCCAAGCCATTCCGAAAAATGTGAAATTCCAATAAAAGTGACATCCGGACTTCCCCCTGCTAACTTGGACGTTTTCCGATATATCAGACATTAGTCCGGATAGCATGAATGGTTTTTAAACTGTTTTGAGTATCATTGCAGTACTGTACTGTGTTATAACTTCATTATATTAATCAAATAGTATAATATATATAATAATACTGTACTGTACACTGACAAACATGTCTTTTTTTTGCCTTATTGTGGTGAACACAGCTGAAGTGGTCAGGCAGTCCAGACTGCTTCTGGCTCTATTGGACTTTTTCTGATATATGGGAATTTAGTCCGGTAGCTCCTCTAGTCCGATAAATGCGAATTCCGGTCTATTGAAGTCCATTATATCGAGGTTTTACTGTACAGTCACCGTTTGCAGAACGTGGGAATATTGCACCCTGAAGCTCCCGCTTTATGAAAATTCTGCATTATAGGGCCATATGTTTACGTGTTAAAGGGTTTCATGGTACCCATGCCAGCCCAAAGTTCACCTTTTGGGACAATTTTCAGTTTTTTTTCTACGACATTTACCTACCTAATAAAGACTTCATTACATACAAACACTAGAGGATTCCCCACCTTGAATGGAAGAGACTGTGGGCTTGCTGGGGGGAGGTGGAGTGGAGTGTTGTGGCCAAAAAAAAAAAAAAGAGCAAAGATCACACAGAACACATGGGTAGCCAGAGCAAAGGGAGACGGTAGGCTCAACTGGGGCAGGAATGCTCAGTGGCCCGTGATGACACCCCGCCCAGACATGTGACAGCCATACGTCACAAGCTGATGCAACCCCCACTATGACTATCACTGGCCACGTTATGTCTGTTCCCACTGCGTTATGATCAGAGTTTGCCGTGTTATGAATGTATGAACCATAATTTGAGGCCTCTGGCCACGTTATGTCTATCACTGCCGCGTAGTACACTTCAAAAAAATGGGCAGCTTCCTCCACCCGCATTATGTCTGTAATTTTCGCATTGTGACTAAATTCTGGCATCAAATTTTGTCTTCCGTGTTATGTGAGTTTCATGCTATAGGAGCTCGCGTTATGCAAGTGGTGACTGTACAATAGCATATTCTAGTAGCTACTAAATATGAATATTATAGTGATCCATTCCACATTAACCTGGCCCATAATTTTGCCCTTCTGAGGCTTATTTCACATCTTTGTCAAAGCAATTCTTTATGACTTGTACAGTGCCGTATTACTACAGTCTGTTATTACAACTCAGCAGTCACAATGGGGAGAGGGTGATTTCAGGCCAGGCTGGAGTCAAAGGGGAAGAAAACACTTGTACTTTACTGTGACCCAGTGCACTCCATTTCTATCTATCTATCTATTGCCAGACACCTCAATCCCGTTTGGGGTGGCCACAAACAAATCGCCTCCAAGTCGCCCTGTCCCCTGCCATTTCACTGCCCTGCTCCCAACTCACACCCCCCTCTCTCATATACCTCTCCACCCCATCCCTCCATCTCATCCTCAGCCTCCCCCTCCCTCTTCCCCCCTCCACCTGACTCACATACACTCTCTTCGTCAGTCTTCCATCCTCCATCCTCTCCACATGGCCAAACCACCTCCATTTAATGGACATTATTCATTATAGCAGACTGAAGTTCACTGGCCTTTGTAGTGTTCATGTAATGTGATATCGGTCTATCAAGGTTCGTTAAAGCGAGGGTCTAATGTACTGTAAATGACAAAAATGATACTTACCTACCATTTAGCCTTCAATAAGGTGACAGCAAAATTCAAGAAAAAAAGAACTGAAAGTTCCAGATACAGACAATAACTGATATAATAATTTCTGACTGAAAATACTGCAGCATCATATGACAGAACTATCTATCTATCTATTGCCAGATGCCATAATCCCACAGGGGGTGGCCATTTGACTTTAAGTTATTTGTTTTACGGGGAGGGGAACTAACCCTCCACCAACCCATTTGCTGACACATAGGGAGCATGTATGGTTTGGTTATATGGTTACCACCCAGCATTGTAATTGGTTTCTTGGCTTACAGGAAACCATTTGGCTTGTCACTCAATGTAAAGTCACTTGTAAAGGAAAGAAAAGCAATAAGAAGTGACAGGAAAGATGGTAGAAATAGGAAGAGAGGAGGGCAGGCACAGAAAAAGAATGATAAAGGCTAAGGAAGAAGTAGGCAGCACTACATCCAGTGGATGATGGTCGCCACCACCTACCACTAAAAAAATAAATAAAATTAATAGAAACAGCAAGTCCAGACTGGCAAACTCATTCAGGCTTACTGGCCCTACTTTTATTACAAATACAGGTGGGTCCTGATCTTACGAGCTAATTGGGAACAAGGATTTTGCTCGTTATCTGAATTCTCGTTAAACGAAATGAAGAACTTACGGGAAAAATAGGGTTAGGGAGCAAGGCCTCCGAGCAACCTCCCCCCAAACCACCAAAACTGACTTTCTGATCATTTTAAGCTGGAATAAGGGGTTAATACAAGAGGGTAATAGACCCGAAATATAAAAACAGCATTAATATAAGCAGAATAACATAAACTATAGGTAAAAGAGGGATGGAGTGAACAACCAGCCAAGTAACCTCCACCAACCACCAACACCTGTGACAGACAATTTTAGGCAGGTATCTATCTATCTATCTATTGCCAGACGCCTCAATCCCGTTTGGGGTGGCCACAAACAAATCGCCTCCAAGTCGCCCTGTCCCCCGCCATTTCACTCCCCTGCTCCCAACTCACACCCCCCTCTCTCATATACCTCTCCACCCCATCTCTCCATCTCATCCTCGGCCTCCCCCTCCCTCTTTCCCCCTCCACCTCACTCACATACACTCTCTTCGTCAGTCTTTCACCCTCCATCCTCTCCACATGGCCAAACCACCTCAGTGTGTTCCTCATAACACTTCCTATCACATCCACATGTACACCACAACGCTCCTTTATATCCTCATTCGTCAGCCTGTCTCTCCATGTGACTCCACAGGCTCCTCTTAAATAACTCATTTCCACGGCTCTCACTCTTGACTTGTGTCCTTCCAACAACGTCCAAGCTTCATTTCCGTACGTTGGAGTTGGTATCACAATACCGTCATGTAGTAACTTTTTCACTTCCATGCTCACTTCCCTGTTTCTTATCACTGCTTTCAAAGAACCAGCAACCTTTCTTCCCTGCTGTACCCTTTCAAGCACTTCACCCTCCAAACCTCCATCCTTACTCATCACACTATAAAGGGTTAATAAACATGAAATACAAATACCCTCGTCTTGATTCTCGTAAGTTGGGAGTTTGGGGGATTTTACCTGCTTGTTATACAGGTGATGGTGCAAATTTCAAGACCCGTATTAGCAAATTCTCGTAAAGCGATTGCTCGGTAACCAGGACTTGCCTGTAATTGGTTCTATGTGCCTCCTGGAGACAATACGAGAAGCATAAAATACATTTAGCTGACCACTGTATTCAGCACCAGAACTGAAAGGAATTACATTTATATGCAGAAAAAAAAAAAAAAGCAACACAATCAGACAAATTTCATCATCAAATGTCAATGCAACTTTGTTTCTGTGCATACCGGGTATACAGACAACATGGATTCATTCATACGTTATGACTTTGGAGGACCATAACTCCCTAACCTGAGACAAACCTTGACAGTCATTGCATACTTTACTTTGGGTACAAAAATCAATTGCTGACCAATGTCCCTAACCCATCCCAACCTTATTTCCTAACTTTATCTACTTTTAACATACATGCGATAACTGACAAAGCTACGAGTTGGAGACACCCACCCACTTCTTATTTAGCATGCACTGTATTAAAATGTGTACAGTATTTGCAATAGATGTGTATTGAAGGGAAATTGCTTAAATGTGCATAAACTAGGTAATAAACAGGTTAGCTTTAACCCGTGGACTGCAAGCCACAGCTCAGGCTGGGTAGCGTTGTGCTGTGAGACACAGCTCAGGCAGTTTTAACTTTCCAGTGACCGTGCATCACCACTAACTACTTTACTCCTATGCAAACTTACACATGGCGCTATTCAAAGACGGAGAGAGAGAGGTTTTTTCTTTTTCACCAGATGATTCCCTGGATGTTTATCTTCATGTTTACAATAAACAGAAACTATTTTTTTTTTTTTTTTTCATTTTTTCACTACAGCCCTACACAAACTTACACAACACAAAGATGGAAAGAGAGTTTTCTTTTTTTTTTTTTTCACCAGATGATGCCCTGCATATTTAACTTCTATCTATCTATCTATCTATTGCCAGACGCCATAATCCCTTAACCCCTCCGTGGCCGAAGGCCTGGAATTTTCCGTGCACGCCAGGCTGATGCCGGGGCCATTTTTTGAAGTTTCGAAAATTGATTTTTTTTTCTTGTCATATTGAAGAGAAAGTTCAGATGCACCTAACAGTGGAAATCCCAGCTTCCTAGATGCATTTTATGGCTTGCAATGGAGCATGGAAGTTGCAGAAATATCGGCAACCGATATCCACTGCCCAGGGGAGCTGCCGCAATGCAACTGGGCAGGTGTTGTTATTTTTTTTTTTACCTCCCAAAACAATACAAATGGTGCTGAAATGTTGTGCATTTATGAGATATGATGATATCGAATGATTTCAGTACATAATCTGTTAGGAATGGCTGGAAAAAAAAAAATGTTATGAATACTTTTTCACCTTTTTGATATAAAGTATGTTTATGGCAGTTTCGAGTTATTTTTTACATTATCATTGTGCCCATGCTTGGAAAAGGGAACAAAAGAGTTGAATTTTCGGTCCTAAATGAGAAAACTGCACGTCCTCCAAGGTTAGACTCTGCCACAGGAGAATAAAGTGGAGGGTCAGATCCGATTAGCAATGCGGAAGTTGAGTCGCAACTTCGAGCTCCCACACCACGAGCATGGCTAAAAATAGAATTGTAATGCAGTTTCAGAAGTCTAATTATTACGAATACAGATACAAAGCAGAAATAAATAAGTTTACAGACGGGGGAAAACGTATTTTTTCCGTAATAACATGTTCATCTTTCTCTATCATTTTACGTTCATCTTTATCATTTTACCTTGTTATTTTCGCAATATATATTGCTGTCTCGTAAACAGGGTGGTTGTATGTGTTTTGCAAGGGAGGAAAAAGATTGTATTTTCTGTCTGGGTCGAGATAATGGGTGTAACTATGTGTTTTTAGGCATGGCCATAAGCGAAAAAATCGTACATCCACTCGTCATGACAGCAGTTGCTGAACTGACAGATGATATGTGAGAGGGTGAAGTCAAGGTCAGTCTCATGTCCCAGATTTTCCTTCACTTCCCGAAGTTTTTCACAGTTTTCTACAAGTTGCACTGCATCAAATGATCCAAACCACTACAGCAAACCTGAGCAAATAGGTAAAGATACCAACACAAAAATATGTTTTTCACTTATCACGTCTTTTTTTGTATGTGCCTGTATTACTTCATAATTGTAAAGAGGTGGTTGTGTGTGTTTTGCAAGAGAGGACAAAGATGATATGTTCTGCCTGGGTCGAGATAATGGGTGTAGTTGTGCTTGTTTAAGCATGGCTAGGAGCGAAAAAATCGAAAATCCACTCATCACAGCAGCAGGCTTTGAACTGCTTGATGAGGTGTATGGGAGTGTAGTGTAGGTCAGTGTGAAGACGTTCAGAACGTTTGTTCACCTTTCAAAAATTTTTGCAGTTTTTTATAGGCCACGCTCAAACGACGCCTGCGGCCATTGATCGGCTAAACGTCATTCGACGCCGGCGGCCACGGAGGGGTTAAGGGTTGGCCATTTGACTCTGAGTTATTTGTTATACAGGGAGGGGCACTAACCCTCCACCAACCCACTTGTTGACACGTAGGGAGCACGTATGGTTTGGTTATATGGTTACCACCCAGTGCTGTAAATGGTTTCTTGGCTTACAGGAAACCATTTGGCTTGTCACTCAATGTAATGCCACCTGTAATGGAAAGAAAAGCAATAAGAAGTTACAGGAAAGATGGGAGAAATAGGAAGAAAGGAGGGCAGGCACAGAAAAAGAATGATAAAGGCTATGGAAGAAGTAGGCAGCACTACATTAAGTGAGTGGATGATGGTCGCCACCATCTACCATTAAAGTTAACAATAAACTAAAACTACAGTATTTTTTTTTTTTTTTTTTGCACACCACAAGAGGGATAAAAAAAAAAAAAAAAAGGTAATTGCACAATCCACAGGTTAAAGAGACATACGACCACTTCTTAAACACTACAAAAAATTTTACCTACTGGGTACCTTAGTACTGATTCAGTGACTTTATAAAGGTGTACAGAAGTGCATTTTTTGATATGATGAGGATCCATCCATAAATAAAGAAAACATGATTACATATGTGATAGGTTTGGTAAGATCTGAACAAGTTTGGTTAGGGTAGCATGAAATATGTTAGGTAAGGATTTCTACATTAAGATAAGTCATGTTCATTCAGGTTAGGCTTAGATAGAGAGGTACTGATAAACATAATTTTGTTCAAAAATGGCATTCTAAGATAGCTTCCATCTGTTTTCATGGACCACAAGATGGCATCTGTGTCTTCTGTGGCATTAGGGATTGTTTAACAAACATTGCTTTTAAACATTTTTTGCCACTTTTAAAAGCATCAGTGAACCTCAAAACTTGAAAATGGATTCAAAAAATACTAAAACAAAAAATCGCATGGTCTTACAGAAAAAACGGTAATTGTTAAGGAGTAATAGGACCACTGTATTTTGTAGTTTTCTTATTTTTTTCCTTACCTTAGCTCTTCATTGGATTCTTTAAGTGTTTTTTAATTGCATTTCCTAGCTTCAACATTTTCCGTTTCTTTTAAAAATGGAGATAGCTAAAGTATAAAAAAAAAAAAAAGTTTGTTTACAGACAGACGTCATCTTGTGGTGCATGAAGACAGATGGACGCCATCTTACAATGCCATTTTTTAAAGGAAATACCTTTATCAGAACATAGTTATCAAAACCTTACCTTAATTCCTGAAGCAACCCAACCTCCTTTATCCAAACCTAACCTACTTAATACTAACCTAACCAAACTTATCCTAACCTAACCTAACCTAAACATTATGTAATCACATTTTCCTTCTAATGAGATGGATCCACTTCATTTCAAAAATTCACTTCTGTACACCTTTACAAAGTTACTGAATCAGTTAAAAAGAAGTTTTTTTTTTCCTTTCGAGAGATGGTCCTATGTCTCTTTAAGGATTACTAAAAAATGAAAATACGGTGGTCCTGTGTCTCCTTCATGATTACTAGTTAAAATATCCTGTCTCCATTAGCTGTGTGTAATTCCAAAATAATACCACTGAAAAGAAGCCAACTCTTACAGTCTGACTATAAGGACACTAAATTAATAAATACCACCAGTTAACCCGAACATCTTTTAAGTATGAGCCTTTTGCACACACAGTCATTTCCACTGTGACTAACAATCTAACCCCAAAACAGTGCCTGCTTGATGATCACGGGCAAGCACACAGTGATTACCATATTGCTTACATAAATCTAATGAAAAGACCACCAAATCTGGGAGTGAGAAACCAGAGGCCACGAACAAGCCTACTGATACCCTTTTACCCGACACCTCCCAGCCTTACAGCATGCCTGAACTTGGACATATTTCTTACCTTTTACTTCCACCAGCACTCGAAGGGTCTTGCATTGAATAATGTGAAGATTTGAGCTTTCTGGGCTAGTTGTTCAAAGATATAAAGGGACAGTAGGTGCTCGGCGACGAAACCACAACAAACGTGACACGATGAGAAGGGTTAGGTTGGTGACTTCGGTATCCTCAAGTTTGGATACTATACGGCAGTAATATAAAACGTTTCCTTCTTTTATCAAAGTAACTTTAAGAGAGTACTGTGAAATAAGCTTCTGCTTAAGATTTCTAAGCTATTTACCAAGTCGCTAAGAGCAAAATATTAAATCAATGAAAAGATGGAAAACATTCATTCTACGAATTCTCTAATAACATGGAAAGAAGATGATATTTAAACTCCATTTAACTTCATTCATTTTACTTCGGAGCTGTACCTTTAAAGGTAGGCGGCCAGTCATGTGTTTTCTTCCATTCACTGTTATTATTTCTTTAAATATATTGATTAAAGTGGCTTCAGTAGTCGTAATATCATATGGCTGTCAATTGCATGATTTGACTGCCATTTTTTAACATTAATGGTCGACACGGGCGCTGTGATATCCATAGATACTGTTTGTAAGCCCATACAGACTGCCTGCCTATACCCATACAGAGGCTGTGTGCTCATATAAACGCTCTGCATGTTCATACTGAGGTTTTGTATGCCCACATAAATACATTATATACTGTACCCAAACTCTCTATGTCCACACAGACGCTGTTTATGCCCATACAGAGCCCTGTATACCCATTTAGATGCACTTCGTGGCTTTTCAGACGCTGTGTATACCCATGCAGAGGCTTTTGCATATATGCCCATACAAATACTCCATATGCTTACACCGACCCTCTGTAAATGCCCATACATAAGTTGTGTGTGCCCGCACAGACGCTTTGTATATCCAGAGAGGAGCTCCGTATCCCCCTGCAGATGTTCTGTATGCCCATACAGCCCTTTGTATACCCATACAGACTCCCTTCTTCCCTTATTCAGATGCTGTGTGAACCCACGCGGAGGCTCTAGGGCCTAGAGCCTCTGCATGGGAATATAGCCTAGAGTCTCCATGGTTCTCCACTACCCCTTATAATTCTTCTTCACGACAGCATACTCCACTGCCTAGATAAATACATACACAGCATGTGTGTCGCCATACAGAGCGTTGATATACAGAAGTTTGGTATAGGGATACAGAGCGTCTGTATGGGAATACAGCCTAGCGTTTATGTAGATATACAGAAGTTCGGTATAGGCATATAGAGCGTCTGTTTGGGAATACTAATCTAGGTTGTATTCCCATACAAACGCTCTGTATGCCTATACCGAACTTCTGTATGCCTACATCAACGCTCTGTATGCCGACACACACGCTGTGTTTGCGTTTATTATATAGGCAATGGAATGTGCTGTCGTGGAGAAGAATTATATGGAGTGGAGGCTAACTAAGGATGGTATGGTAGGGTCTGAAAGGAGGATATTTGGATGTGCAGAATGAAGATGCATTGTTTTCACCATGGAGAATGAAAAAGGTGTGTGAAAGGATATAGATGTTCCGAGGGAAGGACTCTGTTGTGTGAATGTAAGATGGCCACGGAGGGAAGGAGAGAGTCATTTGTTCTGAATTCTGTAGAGGTTTTCCATTGATACAGCTGTGGTTTTTGTATTTGGGGCATGTAACTATTTTTTCCCTCACTCTGATGTTTGGGGGGATGCATTCACCAAGTATCCCAATTTCTTTAGCCTTTGGTTCTGTGGCACATATTACTCCACTGTCCATTTCATTATTATTTAGGTGTCGCGTACACTTTTTGTTTGTTTGTTTGTCTTTTTTACATTATTTTGATTCAGTGCTTCTAATCTACCTTTATACAGGGTGCTTCAGAAAACGCAGAAGGATTTGAAACGTCCTTTATTTCTTCCTTTTCTAACCTACGCCCTTTTCCTTTTTGGGTTCTAGTGATGGGATTGTTATTCAGCATTAGTGAAGCAGAAGTTTTCACATTGTAGGTTAGAAACAGTCTCCATTAACATCTTCACTATTATGTCTTTCCGAAACAGAGCAAAAATAACCTTTTCAGTCCGAATAACCACCTTCATCCAACTCTCACCTGGCGATTTTTTAAAGTTTTGGGATGTCCCTTACTGCAAAGAGAAAAAAGGTTGCATCTAACCCTTCAAGTGTAAAAGTCTGACCTAAGACGAGAATACAAATAAATGTCTGGTACTCGATCCCTAACTACAGCGACAAGGACGGTGATCTCTCTCTCTCTCTCTCTCTCTCTCTCTCTCTCTCTCTCTCTCTCTCTCTCTCTCTCTCTCTCCAAAGTTGGGTTTCTTCTCCCCAAGAGTTAATAAGAACTGGTAATTTTGGGTAAACTATCATATTTCTACACAGCTGTAAATTTTGCCTTGAGGTGGAAAATGCAATACACTGTTAATGATGAATCTTTTGTAAGGACAAGATCTCAGATATATTACAAGAGTTATTGACAAACGATTTTATTCTGTCGAAATTTAATCTAACATCCAGGTGTTTTATGACTACCAGACATTGCACTGTGTTCTTTTGTTATGAATTCAAACTAAGTGTAAAGTTGGCCTACGTTTAACACTTTCAGTACGATGGGAAGCCTTTTCGTCTTGCTTCTGCCACTGCCAAATGATTTTATTCAACTGCAAAAAAATGAATAACAGTAATTTATCCTAGCCATGAAAGCTGAATTGATGAAGTTATTTACGACAGAAAAAAATGAGTCTAAATTATGTGCATGCAATAAAGTTAACAATAAGGCACTAATAAGATAGCCAAGTAACAAGAGAGAGGAAATTGAGGGAGGGAGGGGGAAGGAGGTGAGGCACGGTTGGGAAAGGGGTGATGGAGGTGGTGGTGGGGGAGAGGGTTGAAGGACTGAGCGTGGTGATGGGGGTAGGGGAGGGGAATGAGGATGAGATGGGAGAGTAGGGGAGAGGGGGAGGAGTGAGAGGGGATGGAGAAAGAGAAGGGAGAGGGGGGAAAGGGATTGAGGAGAGGGTGGGGTTGGGGGTAGGGGTGAGGGAAGGAGTGGAGGACTGAGAGAGGTAGCCGAGGTGAGGAAGAGTGGCAGACTGATAGAGGAGGAGGATGTAATGTAAGGAAAGGACGATAGATCCAGGGATGGGGTGGGAGTGAGGGAGGGGAAACAGGACAAGGAGGGGAGGGGAGGGAGGGGGTTGAGGGAGGGGGTGGGGTAAAGGAAAGGGATTGTAGGAGAAGGGAAAGGGAGCGGTGCTACGAGATGTGTGGGGGATGAGGTAAGAAGGGTAAAAAGAAGGAGGAAGAGGGTTAGAGGAGGAGGGGGGAGATAGGAAAGGTGTCTATAGTAAGAGAGAGAGAGAGAGAGAGAGAGAGAGAAGGGAGAGGAAGGGTAGACAGAAAGAAAATGGAATACCGTAGGCCTGAGGGAGGGGGGACTAAAAGGAGTGACAGTAGGAGCGGTGGACCATCTGGCACTATGTAGCGGTCGAGTAACTGTGCTCTTGTGGCGGTCACCCTCTTCACCGTGGATGGCTTGCATAGTTGCTGGGTTAAGTATCTGGGTCTTGACAGGGATTCGAACCTAAAGCCCCTACATTTACCTACAGTTCTTTCATCTTAACCTGATCTAGAGTTTCGTCCTTTTGTGGCTTAGTTCACTAGTTCAGTAGCACAAAGAACAGTATGCTTCTACATCCTTTCCACAGCACTTGCTCATGACTGTCACCATATTTTATTCTCACAACTCAGCATTCAAGATGGAGAGCTGGCAATTTTTGGTCGTTAAAGTAAATTGAGTAAAGTATGTAGGTCTTTTCATAATTTGAAAATTTTGTACAATTTTTTAGTTAAGTAGCTGGGTCTTAAGAATGAATCAGACCTACATCTCTATACAGTATACTGTATAACTTACACGAGTCTCAGTCTGTTTCAGAATTTTTTCAACACTTCATCTGATTTCCTAATGCACTGTTTCTCAATATTTTATCCATGTCCGCGCTGTCTAACCTAACGTACTTCGTCATATCCCGTCTTTGCATTTTTTTTTTTCTCACAAATTTTATCATCCCACTCCATAATGTCCTCTTCCCCCACCCCCCACCCCCTCTCTCTCTGTATTACCTGAGTTGGCATTTTTGATCGACCGACATTGAGTTAAGAGACACACGTATCTAGGTCGACGCCTGAGAGTGAATGACATTGAAGTATTTGAGCTATTAATTTCCTGGCCAAATTTGAGATCAGTGGAGCAGAACGAGTGAGATGAGACGAGTGAGATCACGAGTTGTCAAGTGTGATTTTAACAGGATGAACTGTTATGTATTTTGCAGGACGATATTGTATAAAGCTTCGGTAGTTTAGTTTCGTTGTCTGTTAGCCCTGGCATTAAAATTTTTCGTAATTTTTCAAAATATTTCCCGTAACTCAGTGGCATAGGACAATACTGCGGCTCCTTGTCCTTTTCATAGCATTTCTTCGTGACTACCAACATATTCTTTAGCTGATCTTATGCTACAACTCAGCGTTCACGATGAAAGGATGGCAAATTTAGTCTTTCCTGTAGGTCAGTGGCATAATAAGTCATACTATTATTCTAAGCCTATTCTTAACACTTCTTCGCGACTAGCAACACATTCTTATGCTGATTCCATGCTACAACTCAGTATTCAAGATGGAGAGATGACAATTTTAGGTCAGGTTTGAGGGAAAAAAAGATGGGGACCTGACAATTTTAGGCCAAGTTAGAGAAAAAATATAGTACAGTTATGCCATTAACAGGAAAGAGGCTGAGACTGAGTTACTGAAGGTGTAATTAGTGAGACAGTTGTGGTGTGTACTTGACGTTTTCTACCTTCGTCAGCCTTAGCACTGGGTTAGGTCCCTACTGACATATTTCTGGTGACTTGGAGTGGAAGGAAGGATGATTGCCGAGTACTGGTGATTTATTGCCTTCAGGTGGTCGCTCATTAACGGGTCCTTAGATCATTCAGTGCCATGACTCTTTCTCGTTCTCCCTCTCTTTACCACCACCACCACCACAGCTACTACAACTACTACTACTGAAACCATGGCAACTGGGCTGTGTTAATCTCTGGTGGGGCAAGGTATTGGGATGAGCCTTTACACAAGGTACTCAAACATCTGCTGCTCCTGCCTGTTTCACGCTTCTTATTTTGCACAATTATGATGCCGCTTAGTGTCAGTACTGCAGAAAATGTTACTTTTTTATTTATTTATTTATTGTTCCGTTCATTTTCTTTTTTACGGGGGTATCCTTTTTATTTATTGTTCTGTGCTTTTTTATTTTATTATTACTATTATTATTATTATTATTATTATTATTATCGTCATTAAGGATTGAACTAAGAAGAGGTATAGCAAGAATATAGGAGAGAGAGAGGGAGGGTTGGAGATAGGTGAGGCAGGATGCTGTGCCATGGGGGAAGGATCCTTACTGAGGAGGGACAGATATGATAGTAGGTTCAATTGTCAGGGCCACCTCTCACATGATGCGGCATGAGGCAACATATAGACAGAGACAGATAGATAGCCAGACAGATAGATAAATAAACCAGGAAGAAGGATGTAGATGTCGAAAACACCGAGATGACGCGGCCAGAATCGTGTTATTCCCTCTTAAGTAACAGAGTAAGGCAGATGCGCCCAATTTACCCCACCATCTGGCCGCCTCGTGTTCCGTAATAACGCCATTGTTCCGTAATAGCGCGATGCTGCTGCTGTTCCGGAAAGTGAAGGACGTCTCCCACCGACATTAACCCTTTAACTTACTTGGCTTTTACTTTTTTCCTTATTTAGATCAGAAAAGATGGCGTTGTTCAGCTGAGAGAACACCTGGCCGTCAGAGGGTTAAAATAATACATAACGAGTAGTATCTTTCCACCTAAGAGATGTATTTAATAACAGGACGAAGGCTTGCGGCATGGTTTTGAAGGTCCTAAAAAGTGTCGCAGGTAAATAATTCTTTTTATGGTCGTGATAGCTTGTTTATATCTATCTGTCTGTCTATCAGTCTATCTATCTATCTGCCTAGCTATTTATTTATCAAGTACTGGCATGCTATATATTTATCGATGTCTTTCCTACGTGAGTGCATTTGAGCAGGGCAGTGCTAGGAGAGGGCGAGAGGAGGAGGGAAGGAGCAAAATGGTAATGACTCAAGAATCTTCGCCAGAGGTGCAATAATATCTTGAATAAAAATTGCAACGATATTATAGTCCACAACGGTGCAGTGCAGGACCTCACACCCCCACTCGACCCACAGCCACGCACACTCTAAATACCACTCTGGAATGAAGTGCTGAGTGAGAGGCCTGCTGAGTGCTGGTTCAGGGGCTTGGCGTTGCTTTGTCGCGGCCACACTGGATCAGACTCGGGATTAGGCGTCAGACCATAGATAAACAGGGTGTATTTATGGTGCGGTGGCCGAGTGGAGGTGTGAGTGGGATATCTTGTTCGCCTTTAACGGGGCTCACACTTCTCTCTCTCTCTCTCTCTCTCTCTCTCTCTCTCTCTCTCTCTACCCCATAGGAAACAGTCCTCCTTAACCCCGCCAGTAGCACAGCATCAGTATTATTCCATCTATCCTGCCTCTATAGTTGTTTTTTTTTCACCTGGCAAAAATTCTTGACCCCTTGCAGCTCAGTTAATGTCCAAGTGTAGTCAGACTGGAGGGTTGATATGATTAATAATCAAGGAGACTCACCCCTACCTCCCTACTCATCAACGTTCAAGTAACCATGACTTAGAATTCGAGCTATGAGAGAGGTTCAGGTGCGTCGAGTGAAAATAAACAGACTATATTTCTCCCTCTACCGTGTGTGTGTGTGTGTGTGTGTGTGTGTGTGTGTGTGTGTGTGTGTGTGTGTGTGTGAGTGTGTGTGTGTGTGTGTGTTTTCTATATCCTACCTCACCCCATCCTTGAATGGGAAAAAGAAGTCGCGATGATAGATGGATATGAGACAAAAATCAATAGTAGTTCGCCACACGCAAATACCTAAGTTTTACCACAGAAGTAAAGCGTTTCTAGAGATTGCTTTTAACCGTCTAGCAACAAGTGTTTTATTTGAGAGAGAGAGAGAGAGAGAGAGAGAGAGAGTAACCATAAAAAAAAAAAAAAAGGTCGGCAGAGTGAAGGTGCTGAGGGATGTGCTTTGAGTGTGACGCCCCCTGGGAGGTGACGCGGCATTTGTGTGTTTGCGTCACTATGCGCACCGCTCGCTCCGGTAACTGTACTACGTCTCCGCGGGGGGTGCTCTCTCTCTCTCTCTCTCTCTCTCTCTCTCTCTCTCTTACTGGAAACCTCATTTACTCCTTTTCGTTCGTAAAACTAATAAGGAAAAATAAAGATCGAGAACAGTAGCTAGACAAGGTGAAGTATAAGCCTGTGAGGGAGGGTGGTGTGTCGTGTGGGGAAGGGTTGTTACTGAGTATAGACAGAAATACTTGAAGATTCAACCCGTCATTGGACATCAATCGAAAGATAGAGAGACAGACAGACAAATAGGTAGATAAAAATAGATAAAATAGATTGATAGATAGAAAGATATAGACTGGTAAGATGATAGCTTCGACAGAAATAGATTTAAAACAGACAGACAGACAGGCAGACAGACCGGCAGATAATAATATATATATATATATATATATATATATATATATATATATATATATATATATATATATATATATATGTATGTATGTATGTATATATATACAGAAAATTAAAAAACAAATATGTCAAGGGCGTTGCCTTGAAAACACGAAGCGGAAGAGCAGCCATGGATTATGAGACGAGATAAGACAGAATGAAAGATAGATAAACAGATAGACTGAAACCAGTCAGAGGCAGTGCAGTGATAAACCATGAGACTGGAAGAGAAAGACAGACAGATAAACAGATCGATAGATTAGTAGATACACAGATGGATAGATAAATATAAAAGTAGTATGGTCTGCGGCATTGATAAGAAAAGTACCAAGAGGAATCGTATTCATAAACTGTTAGACTGAGAGACAGGCAGATAAACAGACAGGAAGATAGATAGATATAAATCTGTTGAGTGTGGACGTCGCCAAGAAAATCACAAATGGAGAGGAGAGCTGAAAATAGACAAAATAGGCAGATACATGAATAGACAGACAGACAGACAGACAGATAGATAAATAAATAGACAGGTAGATACATAAATATAAAAGAAAAGAGTGAAAGGGATGGCCAAGGAAACCATCTTGAAGGAAGAAGTATAGTCAGAATAAAAAAAAAATAACAAAATAGATACATAAAGCAAACAGACATCCGGATATATAGACAGATAAGTACATAAATTGACAGATAGATAAATAAACTAGATAGATATAAAACAAATGAGTCTAGGGCGTTGCCAAGGAAACCAGGAAGAGGGGAAGAAGGTACCCGGAAATAAAGACAAGATGGATACTGAAACAAATAAACATACAGACAAATAAACAGATCGAGTCATAGGTAAACAGACTGACAGATAGATAGACACACGGATAGATAAGTACGATACAAATGAGTGAAGGGCGTTGCCAAGGAAACCAGGGAGAGGGGAAGAAGGGTAGCCGGAAATAATGAACCAGGAGTGAACCGCAAGTCGAACCACTAACCGACGTAGCGAACCACTTGATCCGTATCCCCCCTGCAGGTCGGCTTTCTCGGGTAACCATTATCATTACCTGGGCGTTACCTGTGTTACCCAAAAAGTTTATTATCACGACTTCGCTATATTTCTCGAGTGCTACACAGTATTTTTTTGAGGTAATCGTTTCTTTAATGTCGTACCGTTATATAAGGTACAGTTCTTTACTTTCACATTTGTAGGTTAATTCTTATGTCTTAGAGAATTATTAACATACATTGATAGACTGATACCGTTGCATTCAGAGTGGCACAAGAGAGTTCGTAAAATCCATTCCTTAGCTATTTATTTTGCATATTACACTTGAACATTCAATTCTGTTTTATTTATATATTTTTAAATGTCGGCTTAGTTTGTACCATTGACATAAAGGAAGATACTAAGGTGGCATGTGATGGATAAATTGCTAGGGCAGAGGTGTTACGGAATCCCTCAGTAGCAGGCTAAAAGGAGTGGAAAGAAGTAGAAGGCTTATATACATGCCTATTAACTACACGGGGACCATAGTATTTAAGGGATTTTGATAGATACTTTTTTCTCTAAGTCCAAATTTTTCCTTTGAATATGAATTGCCTGATGTAGTGATGGGCAGAGTTGAGTGGAGAGTGTTTTGTCGGACTGAAAGGGGTTAGGTGGTATAGAGTTATGTGGAACTGAAAAGAGTTGGGTGGTGCAGGCTTGAAAGGGTTGATGTGGAATTGAAGGAGGGGAAGATATGAAAAGTTGAAAGGGGTAAGGTGGTGGAAGACTGAAGGGAGAGATGTGGAGATGAAGGATGGAGAGAAATAAGGAGTTGAAGGGGATAGGAGGAGGGAAGGAGGTGTAGAATGGAAGGGGTGATGCAGAATTGAAGTAGACAAAGGAATGCAGAGATGAAAGGTGCAAGGTGGTGGAGGATTGAAGAGGGATATGTGGAGTTGAGGGAGAGAGAGATATACAGATTTGAAGGGGTAGGATGGAGTAGAGTTGAAAGGGGTTCGGTGTCATAAGACTAATGGAAGAGGGATGGAAAGATTGATGAGGGAGGGAGAAAGGGATCAAGGGAATGGTGGAAACTGGGATGGAGGGATTAGGTTAGGGAGTCTTGGTAACCTGTGGGCTTAGTGTGAAGGTGAGAGAGAGAGAGAGAGAGAGAGAGAGAAGGGGGAATATTGATGATGCTTTCCCTCTTTTTTTACCTCTGACTTGTCCTGCTTGGTGTGAGATGAGGCATATTCTCTATTCCAGGAAGGTGTAGAGTAGATGGAGAGTTAAAGTTAGTGGGTTTAAGTGAGGTTTGGATAGTCTGTTACGGATAGTTTGGGTTTCAGCAGACGGTAATAAACACAGCGGTAGAGAGGCGGCCTGCAGTCCTAATGGACCCAGGATCGAATCCCGGCTGGGGCAGGGTACAGTTTAAGGATTTGAATCTCCTAAAAGCAGACTTTCCTGATCTACCAGATGACCCGCTGACATGTCGTAAAAACACCCCCGCTAATACCAATACACCAGTCCTGTATGAGACAGCCCTAGCATGTATTCAATATGGAAGGTGGGTGTTAGCGCCGAAGTGGTGATATGTGGAGGTGTAGGAGGACTACTGGGCCTCGGAATGGGTCACTGCCCCCGAGAAATAGGCCCTGCAGCCTTTGCCCAGAGTCGGACACATAAAAAAACACACACACACACACACACACACACACACACACACACACACACACACACACACACACACACACACACACACACACACACACACACCAGTCAGCTCTATCAGTCTACCGTACCTCGCTCTATGCAGAAGAAAATCGTCTGGCGTTAGCTGTGATAGAGTACTAGGTCCTTATTCTCGCCGGTTAAGGAAGCTCCCTAACACCTTTTCCTTAACGATTTATTTTTGGACATGGTTGGTTAATATCCATGTACACGCTATTTATGCAGAGTATGGCGATATTGGAGGGATTTATGTAGCACAGAAGACGACAAAGTTGTAATAAGCAAACTAAATTGCTTAGGAAAAGGTATTAGGGGTCTTCCACAGTCGACGAGAATGCCGACCCCAGAGCTGTCCCGATCATGAGGGGATTGACGGTGTCGGTATTAAGACTCTCAGGCTCCTGTGACACTCTCGGCTGAATAAAATCGTCTGCCTATACCTGAAATAGAGCACCAGAGTTGTTCCCACCGTGAAAGGGTTAACTGCAACGCTCTAAAAAATCGAGTAGAGGTTCACAGAGGGTGGTGATGGTACGCCAATACATTTAGGGTGGAACAAATCCAAGGCGTTTCCTCAGGTAATTACTTTCTCTTTTATTTTTGCCAGGCCCTGAATTTTTCCTTCGTTAGCCCCTTCAGGTCGATGATGTATTATTGTTTTTTAATTAGCCTACGATCACACGATATTATACAGCGATATTATCCACCTGTTGTTGTGAAGGAATGAATTTTAATATCTAACTCCTCCAGTTTTAAAAAAATATCTTCACAGGTGATCAAAATCGTCTTAAAATTGCAAAATCAAAGCAAGAAAAGTTTCGTAATCTTTAGGCGGACAATTACTACTTCCAGTCTCAGTCTTCCCCTAGAATACAACCCGCGGTAGTAAGTGTTAAATCCAGGTCCCTAACTATACTGCTTGGTGTACGGGGATTACAGGAGGAGGAACAGACTTTATCCATGGCTCTGACCGGCTCAAGAATGTCAAGAAAAAGGTAGAATGGAATGCCGAGAAAAACAGAACTGGCAATCTGTGTGTGGGTATCGGCTGGGGGGCATGACTTGTTTGCTTGATGCCAAACACACGTCAGAAAATACGGTTGAAAAATAGGAAGGGAACGGTGGTGATGACGGGGTAAGAAGACGACCATGTTGCGCTTACTCATGTACTCTCCCTCTTGCTTCCTTGCTTGCTTTTCTCACTTACTCACTTGCTCACTCACATGCATATTCATTTCCTCATTTGCTTACTTGCTCACTCACTCACTTCCTCACTGGCTTGTTCACGAAGGCTACTCCTTTGCTTGCTTCCTACCGACTTACCTTTCTCCCTCAGTCACATGCTTACTCTCTCACTGACTCACTTGCATTCTCATCCTTCTTCACTTTGACTCACTTACTCTCTCATGCCATAACTCACTCTTCTACTCAGTCTTTTTCTCCTTAAATTATCTGTTTTGTAACTCTTTCTCTCACTTTTTGACTCATCATCCCACCTTTGAACAGTGGATAAATAAATAAATATGTAATTCTGTTGTTGGTTTTCTTTATATTCATTGCTATATCTGTTTGTACTAACTTTTTGCCACCTTTTTAATCAGTTCTCTCTCTCTCTCTCACTTTCGATTTCCTCATTTCTATTCACCTCTCTCTCACTGTCTCCTCCGCTTTCGTCAATATTATCATTTGCCCTGCCCCCATGCTTCCTTCTCTCTCTCTCTCTCTCTCTCTCTCTCTCTCTCTCTCTCTCTCTCTCTCCTTCACTTAATAGCCTTCCTTTCCTTCTTTAATTGTAGTTTAATTCCTTTCCCCCCAATCCTACTCCTCCTGCTTCTCCTCCTCCTCCTCCTCCTCCTCTTCTTCTTCTTCTTCTTCTTCTTCTTCTTCTCCTCCTCCTCCTTCTCCTCCTCCTCCTTCTCCTTCTTCTTCTCCTTGTACCGCTCCACCCCTCCTTCTCCACTTCTTACTCTTCCTCCTCTTCTTCTCCACTCACTCCTTCTCGTTTGCCTCCTATTCCTCCTCCTTTTCCTCCTCAATTTTTCTCCAGTTCCTCCTTCCCTCCATCCCTCACTCCGTCAACAGTATCACCTCGCCACAAAAACTCTCATTCTTCAGTGTTTCAGTTCAACAGAGAGACCGCTGGGCGAAAACAGAAGATGCCCGTCCCCGAGAAGGTCCACTGAACTCACAAGGGCCTAGGGAGGGAGAGGGAGGGGGGAGGGAGGAGGAGAGGGGGTAGGGAAAGAGAAGAAGGTAGGGGGGGAAAGGGGGATTGGTGGTGCGGTGTTCGATCCTGTTAAAGGGGATCCGTTGCAATTTTTCAGGGGGTTCGATTCCTTTAAAGGGGATTGATGGATTTTGTTTACCTCTTTCATTTTGGCAAACTTTTCTTTTTTATATACATATTTATGAAATTTCCAGACGATTTAATCAGCCCAGAAGATGTTTAAAATTTTGAAGTGGCTCAGTTAGCTATAGCCCTTAGTAACTCCCATTTTATTTAAGTTGCCATCTTTTTACGATTTTAATGAATTTAGGAAAGATGTTTTCTAGTTTATTATTTATTGAATGGAGGAGAGTTATAGCCTTCAAAAATGCCTTGTTGTTTTTGTTGTTGTTGTTGTTTTTATCTCCATGTAGCTTGAGATTTTTTTTTTAAATAGATTTTTCGATGTTGAATAGTTAGACGCATCCTCCATTATCACCTCTGTTCCCTGGGTGTTCTCCTGAGGCGTGTAAAAATCGAAAGTCAACAGTAGGGATGAAATAATGATGATATACTCGAGTTGAAGGGGTTCTTGTAAGAGGTGTTTGGCTGCTGAAGGGAACTGGGTGAATATTTCAAGACAGTGTTGGATCCTGTACTTTAACGTGGTGTTCGATTGTGTTAAAGGTGATTGGTCCTGCTGGTGAGGGGGACCCCTTCATGAGGTGGCATTAAAAGGACGGGCCTCTTATCTGCCTGGTTATCCACACATTCCTCAGCCATCTTTTCTATCCCCCCAGAAAGGAGGATGGTGGATTGGAGATGGGGGAACTTAGGCCTGCAGTCCACTGGGTTCACATTCCGGACGAACCTGAGCCCACAACATGAGCAAGACCAATAATAACAACAGCAACAATAAAGGTGAGAGAGAGAGAGAGAGAGAGAGAGAGAGAGAGAGAGAGAGAGAGAGAGAGACAGAGAGAGAGAGAGAGAGGGAGATGGTGAGATTGCACCTCTTCCTTAGCGCTCTAGTTTTCATATATAAAATAGCCATTGATTTATTTCACATGTCAAATCAAAATACTCAATAATTTCTTATTAATATACTGTAGATCTAATATCCACATAGTTCCCATCAGTTACATACAAGAACAACAAGAGAGAGAGAGAGAGAGAGAGAGAGAGAGAGTGGGGGGGGGGTAGGAAAGTGGAATGTGCAAACTAAACAGCTAAGGAAGAGGTGTTAAAACATTTCCAAAACCACTTAGATAATGCTTATATTTCGGAGGCGTTGGTGGATGCTTGTTTTTTCGTCTATTGAAAGAGTGTTGGATGCTGTTTAATGGGATTCCTGGGATATGGTAAGGTGTAGGTGGAGGTAAGTAGGTGTGGAATTGAGTCAGGTGGGTGTAGGTGGAGGGAGGTGGGTGTAGGTGGAGGCAGATGGGTGTAGGAAGAGGGAGGTGGGTGTGGGAGGAGGTAGGTGGGTGTAGGTGGAGGCAGATGGTTGTAGGTGGGTGTAGGTGGATGTAGGTGGAGGCAGATGGGTGTAGGTGGAGGTAGGTGGGTGTAGGTGGAGGCAGGTGGGTGTAGGTGGAGGCAGGTGGTTGTAGGTGGGTGTAGGTGGATGTAGGTGGAGGCAGATGGGTGTAGGTGGAGGTAGGTGGGTGTAGGTGGAGGCAGGTGGGTGTAGGTGGGTGGATGGGTGGGTGTAGGTAACTGAGTCCATTAACTTAACTTCTGGGTTGTCACAAATGAGGTGCCGGAAGGAGAGAGAGAGAGAGAGAGAGACTATGTACGTGTGCATGCAGCTGTTCCCTCTTCCTTTGTTATCTGAAAAGTGCATGATATCACCCTGGATTTTTCTTATTATCTCTGTTTTGTTTTTTTCTCTTTTAGGTTCCTTGTTGGTGCTCTCTTTGTGGCTCGGGTAGCGGGGTCTCTCTCTCTCTCTCTCTCTCTCACACACACACACACACACACACACACACACACACACACACACACACACACACACACACACACACACACACACACACACACACACACACACACACACACACACACACACACACACACACACACACACACACACATCAAATACATAAGCTTATCATCACCAGACGTCTTCCTTAAATCATCTGTCGATAATAATAATGATAATAATAATTATAATAATAATAATAATAATAATAATTTTATATTTTGTATTTTATTTATCTTTATTATGGTGGAGCGGGAATATAATGTTATGGAAAGGAAGCACCACCACAACACTTCCTTCTTGATTTATTGCTGTATGGTAAGTAAGCCATAATATTACCAAAATCTTTTCTGAATTAAGATGGACGACTTTATAAGCAGGAGTAAGTGAGAAAAGAAAGTATGAGGAAATTCTGTAATACATGAAGTTTGTCCTAAATCTTTTTTGTCATTATAGTCTGACATTTTACCATACACTGTGACACATAAATATATTAATTTTTAAGAAGAATGGCCAATAAATTAGCCTTTTCATGGTGAGGACAGGCATTTAGAAATGAACGGATGTTGAAGCTGAATTTCTCCCTGTTTAGTCTGCTTTGGAAAGAACAAATATTGAATTCTGTCAGTACTGGGTTCTATTTACTTGCATATATATAAAAAGAATAAGAGTATAAAAAATGTCGTGCTACTGAATGAGTTAAATAAAAGCAATATTTACTTTATTCCTCACGTATACCACACAAAGGCCAATAACATCGCACTTAATAAGATTTCCCGGGTAATAAATAACCCTGAGTGCAATTGGGAGGAGTTTATGGTGTGTGCATTGAAGAAGCCATTACCGCGGGAGTAACGGAGAGGCAGCCAGATATTTTGATAGTCACGTCTAGCGGGAACTGTAAGTCGGTAAGTGGCTCGCATGAGGGGAAGGGAGGGCAGATGAGGGGAGGGGAGAGTATACGGAAGAGGATGGGAGGAGAGAGAGGAGAGTACAGGGGAGAGGATGGGAGGAGAGAGAGGAGGGTATACGGGAGAGGATGGGAGGAGAGAGAGGAGAGTACAGGGGAGAGGATGGAAGGAGAGAGAGGAGGGTATACGGGAGAGGATGGGAGGAGAGAGAGGAGAGTATACTGGAGAGGATGGGAGGAGAGAGAGGAGGGTATACGGGAAAGGATGGGAGGAAGGGGAGTGGAGGGGAAGAGAGAGGTATAAATATGACGGTCGTTGAGAGGGGAGTGCTTACCTAGGAATGCCATAACCTTAAGAAAGGATAAGATGCTGTTTAGTGCGTGTGTGTGTGTGTGTGTGTGTGTGTGTGTGTGTGTGTGTGTGTGTGTGTGTGTGTGTGTGTGTGAAATGCCTCTTTGATTATCTGAATATCGTTAAAACATATCTTAGGGTACTGATCATTTACAAGACTCACCGACATGTCATAAAAATACCCCCAGTAATACCAATACACCAGTCCTGAATGAATTGAGAGCCCCCTGTGTATGTATTCAGTATGGACGGTAAATACGCTAACATGGGGTGACAAATAGGAGGACTGCTGGGTCTCTAGGGACGAGCTATGAAGTCTATGCCCACAGTCGCTCACCTAAAAAAAAAAAAAAAAAAAAAAAAAAAAAAAGTGCACACCATGAATTTACAAAGAGCTAGAATTTTTTGGTTCAGTAGTTTTATTTATTTATTTATTTATTTATTTATTTATTTACGTACTTATTTACCTCTCGTGGGGTCAGGAAAGAAAGAACACTACTTATTTTCGTCTTACTTATTGCAAAATCGAGGAAAAGGATGGTAGGGATGGGAGAGGCACGTGTAGGTAAGAAGTGAGAGAGAGGGTGGTATGGATTGAGGTTGAGGTAGGGAAGGAGAATGGGGTAGTGAGTGGGGGAGGGGGATGTAAGTGTAGGGAGAAGGTGAGGGAGAGATGGGGGAGGCAGGTATACGTGAGGGATGAGGGAGGGAGAGAGGGAAAATGGTATGGATAATAGGTGTGGAATGGAAAGGGAGAAGAGTAGTAAGGGAGAAAGGTACGGGAGGGTGGTGTGGATGAAGGAAGGGTGTGAAGGAGAGAAGGAGGGTGATGGGGGAGGGAGGTGCAAGCAGAGAAGGGTAGTGAGGGTGAGGGTGGGTAGGTAGAGATTGAGTGAGAAAAGAAGGGTGTAGTGAAGGAGAGGAGAGAGGAAGCATAAGAAATTGGGGATGTTAGAGGTAAAGGAGAGTAAGAGGAAGGTAACTGAGGTGGGGGGAGGGAAGCAGGTGTACGTAGAGAACAGTGGGTAGGGGGTGAGGGGGGGTGTTGTCAGAGGTAAGAGATTGGGGAGCTTAGGGGTGAGGGAGAGTAGGAGGAAGGTACATGGGGTGGGGGGGAGGGAGGTATATGTAGAGAACAGTGTGTAGGGGGTGAGGGGGGTGTTGTCATGGGGGTTTAAAAGCAGCCAACCATGCACAGGAATCAACACTACCAACAGTTACGGCCTACTCTCACATCAAGGCTGCACACTCACCCACTTTCATCCACCTGCCTCATCCACATCACCGTTACCACCCTCATTCCGTATGCTCTGTTAAACTCATCATATTAATTCACTCCCCTCCATTTTTGCAGATTCATCCAATGCATTTTTAGGATCGTAATTCTGTGTGTTCTGCGTATCTCATCCACGGCCATGAAAAATCGAAGTAATTTTTCGATTTTAACCAAACTTGGGGGAAGGGTTGAGGGACAGTTCATGACAGATTCTACAAGTTCAAGGACAGTAGGTTAAAGAGGAAAAAATTAGCTCTTAACTGACCTTGCCCATTGCCCCTGATATTAAACTTATTTTCTGAAAACTAGTGTGTTTGGTCTTGGGCTACCCCTAAATACAACCAAATTTAGTTCATTTTGTTCATCTAGTACCATTCCGCCATTGTCATCCATTTTTTTTTTTTCCAGTCGGCCTTTCTCATCCACACACTTTGTCTTTTTGCTACTTCATTTATACATCTTTTTTGTTCCCATTTTAATTTACCTGTTCTAACATTTTCTTTTTGACTTCCTTCTCTGCTACTCCCACCCAACAGTCCCCACTCATTTTGGTTTTGTTATTGTGACCATTCTTGTACTTTAATTTTCACCCACTTTATACCTGTCACACTCATCCATTTCCTCACCACCCACCCATCCACCCACCCAGTCACAGCTCACCTCCCCCACCAGCCCACTCATCCACTAACCCACCCACTTCTCCACCCACCCATACAACCCATTCAACCCTGACACCATCGAGGTCCCCATATGCTCAAGGGCCGTCTCCCACATGTCGTATTTTGAGCAAGTGAAGCGAACACGTTAATTTAGGCGGTGCAACAAATTTGGTTAACCTTTTCAATCCTATGACTTTTTTTTTTGTTCATTCGTCACGCTGTCAGACGATTTTTTTCAATTTTGGAGAACTTTTGGGGGGTTAAATAAGTCTTCATGAACATCATTCTCTATAAATTGTGTCCTGAAAGTTGAATAAAATCGTCTGGAAGCAGTATGAGTATGGCTGAAAATAGGTCTGAGGAGTAAAACGTTTAATTGGATTTTGCCTTATTAACTCTATGACGCCCTTATTTAGTTTATTCTCGACACTTTCTAGATTACTGCGTTTGAATTAAGAGATTTATCGAACTGGAGAAGGTAGATATAGCCTTCTTAAGCCTCATTCCTACAAGAGGTCTCCCATACATGCAATGTAATTTCTGAGGGAGGGTGGATCAGTTTTGTGTACCTGAATTCCAAATGTTCATTTTTCTAACCTTCCTAACTTGTCTTAGTCTTTATCTACTTATTCTACCCTATTCCTATATTTCTGACCTTCCTAACGTGTCTTGGTCTTCATCTACTTTTATTCTGTGCCTATATTTCCAATCTTCCTAACCTTTGTCTTCATCTGCTTCTCCAATCGTATTTTCCCATCTGGGCGTGCTCTCCAAAACTGACGTCTGCTTGCAAACTTGGGTGGTCGATCAAAAAATGCTTCCCTTGATTTTGCATCCCCTCTTTTCAGTCTTCCTTATTTACCCTCTTCCTAACCTGCCTCACCTCCCATCTTGCTCTTTTTACTTGTCGTGTTGGTCCACAGGTGCAGTCGACTCGTAAGCCTTTTTCCAATTTACTGTCCTGGAATCTGACCTACTCCTGTTCCTGTACGGTGGCATATTATTTCTTTTGTCTTTTGTTGTAAGATGAAACTCGTCCCCTATCTCACACTCCACCTCTCTCACTGAAGGGGTTAACTCGTCCCCTGTCCCACAGTCCGCCACTCGTACTTATGGAGCTAACTCGTTCTCTACCCCACAGTCTGTTTCAGTCCTCCAGTCCTCTCAGCCTGACTCGTTCCCAGGCGTACCTCTTAACCACATTGCCCATCATTTCAGTTTTCCTTGCACTCCTTCCAGTCCATCTCATCATCCTGCGTAATCGTTTCGTTTTATACTCCAAATATTCAGTGTTTTCGGTCCAATTTTGCCCGTTTTCTGCGTATCTCTTAGCCTGTTTGCTCCTTCATTCAGTTTTCTCAGCGCTTCCTCCGGCCCATCCCATTTTCCTGAGTAATCATTCCATTCTCTCTCTCTCTCTCTCTCTCTCTCTCTCTCTCTCTCTCTCTCTCTCTCTCTCTCTCTCTCTCTTTCATCCTTATTATTGTTATTATTATTATTATTATTATTATTATTATTATTATTATTATTATTATTATTATTATTATTATTATCATAATTACTCTTATTATCGTTATCATCATCATCATCGTCATCCTAGCCAAGACCCAGAAAAATGAACACACACACACACACACACACACACACACACACACACACACACACACACACACACACACACACACACACACACACACAAAACCATCAGACAGTATGGCAGAGAAATTAGGCAAAAAAAAAAAAAAATCATTCACAAATTCGTTTTCAAAATTCCTTTCTCCACCTCACAGGCAAAAAAATATCCTCATATATTCTTCTATATTGTATGAAAAATTAGCTGCAAGAGAGTAAATGATTATGAACCGATTTTTTGTAATTTTCTGGCCAATTACCTACGTTATACTGGCAGAGTGTGGGTAAATTTATCTTGCAAATATTTACGAATGAAAGCAGTGCAACTTTTTTTTCCCCATCAACTCACTTAGACTGTGTACAGGGTGTTGGAAAAGTCTCTATGCAGGAGATGGGAGGTGTGGCAGGGTGATATGTAGCAGCATGAGGTGTGGCAGTGTGTGGTGCGTGACAGTGTGAGGTGTGGCAGTGTGTGGTGTGTGGCAGTATGAGGTGTGGCAGTCTGTGATGTGGCAGTGTGTGGTGTGGTGTAGTAGTGTGTGGTGTGGCAGGTTGTGGTGTGGCAGTGTGTGGTGTGGCAGTATGTGGTGTGGCAGTGTGTGGTGTGGCAGTGTGTGGTGTGGCAGTGTGTAGTATGTATTAGGTATGGCAGTGTGTCTAATTGTAGTGCGAGATGAGGCAGTTTGTGGTATAGTAGTGTGAGGTATGGTAGTGTTAGGTGTGGCAGTGAAATGTTGCAGTGTGTGTGGCATGGAAGTGTGTGGTATGACAGTGTAAAGGTCAGCAGTATTGAGTTTGGCACTGTGAAAGGTTATAATGTCAAGAGCGTGAGTTGAGGTGCGTCATGAACTCTTACGTTCTATACAGTATATTAGTTCTTCACTGTCCTGATCAAATCCAGTCCATAAGTAACAACATTTTACAGCATAAGTCATTCAGTCTAGAAAAGAAACTTCAGAGTAAAGGGCGTAATGTTCTTTTACATATATATATATATATATATATATATATATATATATATATATATATATATATATATATATATATATACAGTACAGGTATATACTTGTGTGTATATATATATATATATATATATATATATATATATATATATATATATATATAAACAGAAGAGAAAACACCGAGGTGTAAATCGCCAAGAAAGATGTGCCCAACTCAAAGCCTCCCAAGCTGAGGGAAATACAGCCATGGGCGTGTAAATGCGCTCTGAATAACACACAAAGTCGCTGTAAACTGATTCCGGAGAGCGTTGTGACCGATTACTTAACTCGAGCTTTAGCCAATAGATCGGGCTTGCGTCAGGGCTGTGTGTGTGTGTGTGTGTGTGTGTGTGTGTGTGTGTGTGTGTGTGTGTGTGTGTGTGTGTGTGTGTGTGTGTGTGTTCTGCAGCTGTTTAGTCTGAGTCAACATGGAGTCTCCGGGGAACCTTAATTTCCTACCTGCTTTTCGCGGCACACTCCTGCATTTTGGGCCTCCCTCACCCCCCCCACCACTCCTTTATCCCGTGCCTCACTTTCTTACCCTCTCCTCCACCCCTTTACCCCATCCCCTTACCTCTCTTCCTCACCCCAAGACCTCCATCCCCTCACCTCTTCCCCATCCCTTACTCTCGCACTCCCCCGCTTCCACTCTACTTCCACTCCTTTACCCCCACCTCCACCTCCACCCCCTCCACTGCCACTGCCTCCACCCGCTGTTTTTCTGATTGCCCGGAATCCACTAAGGCTTTCCTGAGCCGAGGCGCTGCACACGTAAAGAGAGAAATGCTTAATTCCCCCCGGACCAGAGTTCTCGCCTAAACCGAACGAAATCGTCTTGCAACAGCCTGATTTTTTAACATCGGGGGTTTCCCAGTGGCGAGAAAAATCGTCTGGCATTTATAAGAGTGGAGTAGGTAAGTAATTAGCCGAGTTTTATGGATTAGTGATAAAAATAACGTTATTGTTTTAAAGGCGATAATAGAGTACGATTCTAACCCTTTCACTTCGATCGTCTAGTTTTTGTTGTTGTGGCCCGGGCTCATCTGGACGTGAACCCAGTGGACAGTAGGCTGAATCTACCCTTTTTTCTGCAGTCCACCATCCACCATTCGGGGGATAAGGAGGGAGTTCACGGACGTTTGTATAACCGGGCAGTTCCACCTCTTGCTATATCAGTGCCACCAAATGAAGGCTTCTCTCGTCAACACCCATCTTAAGTTAAAAATGATCATACGTTTTATTAAGAATATGATGAATATGACTTACTGCACATTAAACAAAAGGTGTTAATGGTGATTTTGAAGCCATGACAATTAGGTGTATTCTCCCAAGTTCATTTTAGTCGTCTGGATGAAGGAAAAAAAAAAAATACACTGAAGGGATTGGGAGTTTAGGACGTGGGCTGGCAACAATTTTTCTGTATCCTGATTCACTGAGCCATATGTTTTGCCTCTCATGAATAAATTACACACACACACACACACACACACACACACACACACACACACACACACACACACACACACACACATTCGAATATTTTTTTCCCTGAATGCGCAGTGGCTCAGGCTGAAAATAGATGAATCAAAAAATATATATAAATAGGTCGCAAAGAGGGTAATTGATTCAACACTTTTTATTTTTAACTTTGAAAAAAAAAGAAGTTAGATAAAAAGCAATAGGTGATTCTAATGTAACCCGGAGGTAAATATCAATCGTGAAAATGACACATACTTGTTGGTCTTGCAGTTTTGTATATTTTTCTGTTTTTCTTTTGGAGGGGGGAAAGAATGGTTTTGACATCTCGGAAAATCAGTTATGAATATTTCGCATCA
>NC_137048.1:28448406-28453406 GCF_032717465.1 Coenobita brevimanus
ACTTTCTTTCACTTCCTCTTATTTCTCTTCCCCTTCTAGTTTCTGATCGTCCTTGTATTCGTTGCCTTCATCTTCTTACTCTTATTTTTAGTCTATTTTAGTTTCCTTACTCTCTTTGTTTTCTTCTTTTCATTTGTTAATTACACTATGTCTTCTGTTCCTCTCGTCCTATTCTTTCCTTCTTCCTTCTTGCAAAGTTATGGCAGAAAATCAGCCTTGTGTGTGTGTGTGTGTGTGTGTGTGTGTGTGTGTGTGTGTGTGTTTTAAATCTACGTCCAAATTAGTGTGCATCTTGATTAGCTGTGAATCAGTAAATACTGTATATTAACGAGTTTCTGTGATTCTCTCTCTCTCTCTCTCTCTCTCCCTACCAGTCCACACACACACACACACACACACACACACACACACTCTTCCCCTTCCCCCCCTCTCTCTTTCTCTCTCTCTCTCTCTCTCTCTCTCTCTCTCTCTCTCTCTCTCTAGGTCCGGCAAGGTGAGCCAAGGCACCCACACCGTTCCCCGTCAGTCGAGCGAGGCGAAAGAGACATTCCACCAGCGCGAACCGCAATATTTTCCATCATATCATTAAACCCCTTTCTTCCAATGTCTCCCTCCCCCCGTTTTTTCCTCATTCCTATTCTTGCTTCCTTCAGACGATTTCATTCAGCTTCAGGGGGATTACTAGTATGAAAAGGCTAATGAAGGCTGTATCTAACCCCTCCAGCTTTCAGTCTTTCCCGGGCTGAGTAAAATCGTCTGGAGGTGGTGAAAGAGGGCGTCCAGTGGCTGTTCCTGTTTTGAGATCGAAAAGATAAAAAATGAAGGCAAAATAGATGGCTTGTTTTCATTCTTTGGAAGCGAATTGACTGACTGTCCAAGAATGTGATTTTTTTTCGAATTCGTAATATGTTGGAGAGAGAGAGAGAGAGAGAGAGAGAGAGAGAGAGAGAGAAATCGTCAGAGGAAAGTTTTGTGTGAGAGAGAGAGAGAGAGAGAGAGAGAGAGAGCTATGAACAGTTTGCATAAATGATGGAGGAGTAAAGTTAGGTTGTTGATGTTGCTGTTGTTATTTCAGATTGTTGTTGATCTATGCCCAGTGAATCATAATTTTTGGGCTGCAAGTCAAGGCAATGCTGGCCTTGTGACGACGCCATGATTGTAAGTATTTCATTATTGTTTTTATGATGATGATGATGATGATGATGATGATAATGATGGTGATGATGATGAGTTGCTTTAATATTATAAGGCCACAAAGAGTTTAGATGGAAGACATTGCTCATATATGGAATTTTTGCTTATTAAGAAGACACCATTCACGTACGTAGGAATTAGTCTTCTATTTAATTCTTTCATTTTTAGTATCTCTGACCTCACATCGTCCAAGGTTTAAAGTCCTAAATCCCTTTCTTAGAGGCAAGGTTGAAGGACTTGGCTGGCTTAGGAAGGAATGGTACATGCTTTGTGTTTTGGGTGTGGCGTGCAGCGTAGACAGAGCCGTGTTGAGAAAAAACAGAAAACACAGCATAGTCTAGTGTGACGTACTCCTGGTGTTTGGACGAGGGTGACGCGTGAGGGATCCATGTCGGGGTGGAGTGTTTGTATGACTTAAGATGTTTGGTCCCTGTGAATGTACTTGTGGATGGAAGTGCTGGGAGAGGGAGGGGAGACGCTAGGTAGTATATTGTTAGCGTCTTATAAGGAGGTGAAAGAATTAGGTCTATTTGCCTGGCTGTGTTTGATATCCCACTATAGGGGCCAATGAACTGTTTGTCCTCTACTTTTAAGATGCTTGAGGAAAGGTGTATTTTTAGTCTTTGAGTGTTGATGGCTTGTGTCGTTGGTGGCTGTGTGTGTGTGTGTGTGTGTGTGTGTGTGTGTGTGTGTGTGTGTGTGTGTGTGTGTGTGTGTGTGTGTGTTTTCTGGTCTGGGTGCTTTGTGTCATTTGCAGTTTCTGATTACTTCATGTTTCAAGTTGGCCTGACCTTAATGGAGAAACTTCCTCTCAAATTACAGAAGTTAACGAACAGGAGGGCAAAACAAAGGGCTCTCCTCCACCCTCCACACCCTCCAGCAATATGAGGTACGAGTAAATGAGTAAAAGTAACACTATGAATAACTGAACTGCCTGGTGGAAATTTTATAGGAATGGTCGTAAGTAGTAATGCATTTTGGTATTTTTTTTTTTTTATATTTTATCATAATCACTATATAAGTCTATTTAGCATCGAGTGGAATCTATTTTTTCCCAGTTCCTGTCAAGTGCTGATCTATCTCATCGGGAACAGATTTGGGTGATGCTTTGTATAACACACTTCAGCAGTTTCTTCTGTGTATCTTTACTATCGTTTGCAAAAAAAAAGTAAGAAAATAGAAAGAAAAAAAGAAAGATAGGTAGATAGATAGATAGACAGACAGACAGACAGATAGATCGACAGATAGGTGGATAGATAGATAGATAGAGAGAGAGAGAGAGAGAGAGAGAGAGAGAGAGATAGAAAGACAATTACATTTTAGATTCTAGCTGGTTGTACGTGTAAGGGCTAAGAATGATTACAGAACCGTAGTTTTTCCTTTCATACACGAGTACTTTAAGTCATGTGAGAAGACAGTACCAATATCCAATGCGGTTCCAATATTCTTAGTGATTTGCTGAGGGAAATTCCTTGGCTGAAGTGGGTGACTCGTGGATATGCCTGTGAATCAAGTCTGCCTGGAATGAAAGGAGTAATTGGGGGAGAGCCGATCGGAATTACTGTTATTTTGTTATGATAGCGCCATTGGTCAAGTCACTTTACACACTGATGTCATGAATTTGCAGTTTGGTGTATTCTGATATCCTGTTATTGCGGGAGAGAACGGCAATCGGAGAGAGGAAGTGACAGGTCATGGAAGAACACAAAGAACAAGCTGGAGCAGTGCTGGAGCGAGGAAACGTACAGTGAATTTCCCCATATCCACACGTTATTATTTTTTCCTTAATATCCGTATGGTATCTGGGGGGACATTGAGGGACGGGGATTTGAGACAGGAGAGGTGATTTTTTTTTTTTCCACCCCTGTACGTATTTTCTATTTTCTTCTCCGTACGATTTAATTCAGGTTTTAAAAGATTTCCCGTCCTGAAGGTGTTACTGAAGGCTATTCTACCTCTTCAGTTCTAAAAGTCTATTCTTGAAGCTAAATACAATCATCTGGAAATAGCAAGAATTAAATTAGAAAGACGACATCGAAATAAAGAGGCGAATTCTTGTTTTTCCCTCTCATGTATCGGACAAAGGTTAGGTCCAGTACACACGCAAATAGAGGGCTGCCACACGCCTTCACAGACCACCCCTTGAGCTCTAATACCCTCCGCCCGTCTTGTGAATACACTAGGAATAACTCACGCAGGACTGGAACGACGAAATATGCTAGAAAGATTGATGAACCAGCAATTTCTTGACATATATGGGGGAGGCCTGTATGATGTGTGAATGGGGATGTAACATAATATCTTCTTCATTGGCCATTTTGACAACAGTTCCCCAGATTTCTACGAGCGAGATAGTGGAACCAGCAATTTCTTGACACAGTGAGAGAAAGACTGAATGATGTGTGAAAGAGATGTAGCATATTTTCGCCCGCCATTCTGATACTATATTTTTTTTACTCTAACCTGGCCGAAAATTCCCAATTATTATTATCACTGACTCAGTCAGATACGTTTATGTGAAGCTACAGAACGTGGTGAATGTTTTTGGCGTATCCGATGGAGCCAGGATTTCGGGGGCTTGAATGATGAGTGAATGGAAGCGTGGCCCATTGGACTGGGAAAATTTGGGCTGTCTGGACATTGCTACTCCTCACCCTGTCCTAGAGTGGGAAAGGAAGTTCGGATGATGATGATGATTGTATTATTATTATTATTATTTTTATTATTATTATTATTATTATTATTATTATTATTATTATTATTATCGTTGTTGCTGCTGCTGCTGCTACTACTACTACTACTACTACTACTACTACTACTACGTATTATTATTATTATTATTTTTATTTTGGTCAGCTGAAAGTGAAGGTTAAGAAGCTGTGAGAGTTAAGGCTTAGCAGGCAAAGATAAATCGCTAAAGAAGAGGTGTTACGAGGTCTCCCAGGCCAGTGAGAATACGGCTCTAGAGATCGAGATGGACTGGGAAATAACTGCGCTGTGGATGGTGAGGGAAAGTAGCGGATGTGTAACGGGGAGGGAGAGGAGGTGCAGGGTGGTGGAGCCAGGTGGAGAGGGTGGAGAAAGACAGTGGAAGAAGGTAAGAGAACTGGGTGGGGAGGGTGGAGGAGGAAGGTGGAAGACAGTGGAAGAAGGCTGTAGTGCTGGGTGGAGCTGGGTGGAGATGATGGAAGAGAGTGGAAGATGGTAGTACAGCTAGGTGGAGGAGGAAGGTGGAAGAGGAGATGGAATTGTGTGGAGAGGGGAGGAGCTTTATGGAAAGAGGGAGGAGGAGGAGGAGGAGGAGGAGGAGGAAGAGGGGTTATGTGGAGAGAAATCGGAAAGGGAGACGCAGGGTGGAGGCGAGTGGAGGATGAAGGAGAAAGGTGGAAGAAAGGGTAAGTGTACAGGAAGATATAAAGAGAATGGAAGAGGAGGAGGTTAAGTGGAGAGGAAAAGATAGAGAGAGAGGTAGGATGGAGGAGGTTTATTTGGAGGGAGAGATATTAAGTGAGAGAAAGATAGAGTGGTGGAGGTTAGTGGTGAAGAAATGATAAGGGTAAGGGAAGGTGGAGGCAAAGGAAATGTGGAGAGAAATGTAGGTGGAGGTGTGGATGAGAAGGGAGCACTGAAGCGTGTGGAGTCAGCCGTTACCAGAAGCACAAGACCTACGCTCACACACACACCTGCCACCACTCCCACACCCACACCCACACCCACACCAGGATTCACACCCACACCCACACCCACACCAGGACTCAGACCCACACCCACAGTTACCCCACACCACCCATGCCCACATCAGCTCC
>NC_137048.1:28458406-28465906 GCF_032717465.1 Coenobita brevimanus
CACCGGAACTTCCTCCCATGGGCAGTTAGGCTATCATCACCTCCTCTCCTCTCCACTCCCCCTCTCCTACCCCACTCAACCCCTTCTCCTCTCCCCTTGTCACCCCTCCACTCACCCCTTACCTTTTTCCCCTTCCCCTCCGTCACCCCTTCCCTCACCCCCTCATCCCTCCCGTACCCCCCCTTTGTCCCTATTTCCCTCATCCACTTACTCACTCCCCTCTCCTAATTTCCTCCTCCCACTCCCCTTTTCCTCCCACTCACCCCCCACCCATTCACACCCTTACTCCTTCTCATCTTACCCTATTTATTTTCCCTCATCTCCCCATTCTCCCCTCTCCCTTCTACTTTTTCCTCCCCTTTGTTTCTCTCCTTCTTCCCTGTCTCATTTCCCTCACACTTCAATTTCTCCAATCATTCTCTCTTCCTCCTCTCTTTCTTTCTTCTTCCTCCCTGCTTCTTTTCCCCCACTCCCCATTTCCTCCAATTTTCTCTCCTCCCCTCTCCCGTACATACATCTCTCTTCTTGTTTCCTACATCATAGCCCTCACTCCTCCTCTCCTACCCCCCCCAGTCTCCCTCTCCTCTCTCTCTCTCTCTCTCTTCGCGGTGAGAGTGTGTAACATTGAGCGATAGTTCGCTGTTGAAGGAGCTGAGCGGACCCAAAGTGGAGAGAGAGAGAGAGAGAGAGAGAGAGAGAGAGAGAATAAGTCTGGTGTTAGCCGCAATATAATCCCACTTACCCCTTCAGTACGAAACATTTCCGAAGTTGACTAAAACACGTCATCGGAGTGAAGTGGTTAGGAGGTGGCAGTGGATTTTTTCTCTTAATGCCACCAGAGACTCAGACCAGTATCCTACCCCTACCCCTCTGACAGCTGAACAAAATCGTCTGGCGGCAGCAAGAATATATTACTAAAGGCGTTAGTGTACTCTTAAGGTAATATTGTGAAGTGTTTTGGAGATTTCGTAACTCCTCTCCCTGAGCGATTTACAGTACTTTGCACATTATATTTCTTCCTTTTTGATGTTACTGATCAAACGAAAAAAAAAAAGAGACACTAATATGTAAAGGAGTAATATGCAAAATAAATAGCTACGAAGGAGGTGCTACGAAGCCTCCTATCCATCTAGAATAAGGCCCTAAATGTCCTGAACTACGGTAGCCTAGCCCAGGGCCCCTACACCTCACGGGAGTTAGGTGGAATTGGGTGTTACTCTTACCACACCTCGCCTGTCTATCTGTCCCCTGTATTTATTCATCCCTTATTTGGCTAAAAGATTTCTCCTTACCCTTTCTGAATATTGACTTTCTCCCTCTCTCCCCTCACCCCTTCCTCTTCGCTCCCCTCCCCTCCCCTCCTCTCATCCCTACCCCTCTCTCCCCTCTCATCCCTACATCCCTCTCCCCTCTCATCAGTACCCCTTTCCCCTTCTCTCATACCCTCTCCCTCCCTCTACTCTTTCCTCCTTCCATCCCTCCCTCCCTCTCCCCTCTCATCCTTTTCCCCTTCTTCCTTGCCATTCTCCTCCCTCTTCTCTCCTCTCCTTTCATCCCTTTTCCTCTTCTCCCTCCCCTTATATATAATGTATTATAGAATGTAGCTTTTCCTTTTCAGTCTTTCCTATGAAATTTCCATGTCAGTTTTTCCATGCTGCGTGGTGGTTTTTCTCTTTTTTTCTTGCCAGTTTTGGCTGGAGGGTTTGGAGGCGGGGGGAGCCTTCTTGCTTTACTATCCTTATCCTTCAGCATGTAGAGTTAGATCTTGTAGTCATAGTCTACTCTGTACCAAACAGCCACGAAAGGACCATAAGGTCTGTTGCTGTTTGCTTTCCTTTGTACTCCTTTGTACTCCTCTCCCTCTATCCATCCTGACCTTCACTCTCATCTTGTCGGATATCCAGGCCTCTCTTTCCCTATGCAGTAACTTTTTTTTTTTTTTTTTTTTTTCTGACGCTTCGCCTTTTCTGGACTTCGATACCTGTCCCTCCATCCCCCACCTGACTACCCCTCCTCCCCATCGCCATTACCACCTTGACTTTCACCTTCACTTTGTCCAGTACAGCCTCCTTTTTTCATCTATTATTTATTTATTTATTTTTCTATTTCATTTTTCATGTTTTATTTCCATTTTCTTTTTTTGCCCTGTCCTCCACCCCTGACTTTCATCCTCACCTCACTCTCATCTTGTCCCGATTTTCTGTCCCTACTCAGCAACGACTCCCTTTTTGGATATTTACCTTTTCTGATCACTGACTTTCCCTTTCCCTCCACCCTCACCACCTCCCTGACCTTCACCCTTACCTCACCTGTAGGATCGACTGTAGAGCTTTTTCTGCCCGCGTCCCTGCTAAGTAACGACCCCCCTTTAGGTCCGTTTACCTTTTCTGGACATTGACACTCTTTCCCTTCCCACCTCCTCCCTCCCCATCACCATCCCACCTCCTCCTCCGTTCCTCCCTCCCACCAACACATCCCATTTCCCCCTCCCTCCCCTCTCACCACCCTCACCTCCCCCTCCCTCTCCCCATCAACTCCCCCTACCTCCTCCTCCTTTTCCCCCATCGCCACTCCACCCCCTCGCCCTCCCTTTCCTCCCCCATCCCCCAGCTTCCTCTCCCCTCACCCTGACCTTCACCCTCACCTCACCTTCGGTCCGCGTTCTCTGCATCATGACTGGTGGCTTTTTTGGAGGAGGAAATTTCAGCTCCTTTGTCAACATTCGCGTCATCCCTGCCTCTCCCTCCCTGCCTCGCTCTTTCTGCCTCTCCCTCCCATCTTCTCCCTCCCTGCTCCAGTTCCCTGCTAAGTGCCAAGGAACGTTTTATTCCATGAGATTACGGCGGCAGGGGTGAGGTATGGAAGTAAACTGTCCTCTTCTACCCCCGACACACACACACACACACACACACACACACACACACACACACACACACACACACACACACACACACACACACACACACGTACGCCACCCCCAATCCACCCCCACACCCACTTAAACAGGAAGCCATCCGGACATTAAGAATACCATCAAGTGTCATCACCTTTCTCGCCCAGTCAGTGTTCCAGGATTTAGATTAACAGAGGAGAGTCACACCACACAAAGCCCAATATGTATAGAGAAATTGGTGAGCCCACAAGAAGATCAGATGGGTGTGTATGCTCTGTGTATCGTGTTGTGTTGTAGTGTACTGTACTGTGTTATAATCTGATCCAATCGTAGGGTGAACTGAGAAAAATAATCCGATTTAGGCAAGAACCTGAGATATAGTTGTGGTGTCTGTCTGTCTGTCTGTCTCTGTCTCTCTCTCTCTCTGTCTGTCTCTGTCTCTCTGTCTGTCTGTCTGTCTGTCTGTCTCTCTCTCTCTCTCTCAAACGACTAACCTTCCTTCCTCCTCCCACCCAAATCACCGCCACTTAACCTCACTACAGAGCTACCAATTTCAGCGTTTCAGATCTCCTTTCCCGAACTCGCTGAAATAGAGGTTCATCGTGAGAAGCTGAGAGAACCCTGGGGAAATTGAACCCTTGTAAACCCTGATTTTAACTGAGGGGTTATGGGGCTGGGTAGTGGTGGTAGGGGTTGTAATTGTGGTGGTGTCTGTGGTGGAAAACGAGGGCTTGTACATGTGGTAGTTGTGGTGATGGCAGTGGTTGTAATGGTGGTGACTACTGGTGGTTGTGATTTTTGGGATGGTGGTGGTGGTGGTGATGGCTGTGCTGGCTAGTGGTTGTGTTGGTGGTTGTGGCTGTTTGTGGTGACGGTGATGTTAGTGGTGATGGGTAGCAGTAACAGTGGTGGTGGTAGAGCAGTAGATTAGATTAGGCTGGGTAGGGCTGATTAGAGATGGTTAGAAAGGACTGGGTTAGTTAAATGACCTGGTGAAGAAGATTAACCTAATCTAATCCTACCTAACCTAACTTAACCTGACCTAGCCAACTGTGTGGATGTTAGCTGTAATTTTAGGTGACTAATTGTTATCTCCCTTTTGTTATAACCGGTGCTTTTTAATTGTTCCCCGCCCCTGATCTGAACCCGGGTCAAACAGTGCCCCCATCACCTCCAAATTCAGTCGCTCGTACAGGCGGGGGGTAGGCAAAAGTTCATTTACAATTTCATTAGATTAACATTACTAACAAGAATGAATAATAAAGATGTAATCGCAGTGGTTGATGGTTGAGAGAGAGAGGGAGAGAGAGAGATGGCTTGAGTTTTTTTGCTTACATAATACCACCTATATGGAAGCAAAGATCATCACCATCTTCAATGTAGGGGGTGAGTAGCCTAGCCTCTGGACTCTACATTCCTGATGGGGCAAAAAAAACAAAAAACAAAGACTAGATGATTCATGGCTGAAAGAGTGATTAGAAAATATTAGGGGATATTATGTCAGACGAGCTGAGAATAGGAGGGACTGCTTAGAATGAGAAGATGAATTGGGTTATCTAACAGAGAGGAATGGATTTGGTTAGTTAGAATGAAGGAAGGATGTCAGAGTGTCTAAGAGGAGGAATAGATCTTGCTAGCTAGAATCAGGAAGTAAGTAGGAGTGTTTTAAAGCGAGGCATATATTTGGTTAGCTAGAATAAGGGAGGAAGTCGCAATGTCTAAGATGGAGGTATAGGTTTTGCCAGCTAGGGTAAGGAAGTGATCTGGGTTGACCTTAGATCCTCCCAAACATACAACCCTTTTCCAAAATGATCCAAACACAGGACAAACCTCAGCAAACAGCAAACACCACACAAAATTGTCCAGTGATGCCAGTTCGCAACCTCGTCTCAGATCTCCCGCCCGTCGGCCCTCTGGTGGCGGTTTTCGTAAACATTGACTTGGGCTCCCCTTACAGGATTTGGCTGCAGAGAGAGAGAGAGAGAGAGAGAGAGAGAGAGAGAGGGAGGGAGGGAGAGCGGTGACCTTAACAAACAGAAGTCGAACGAAAAGCCTGAAAAACGATAAAACTGATGACGGATTCCCAACACTCAGTTTTCATGTATTTTTAGTTTCCCAAATTCGTTCGTTTATTTAACCTCGTCTCCCCCCCCCCTTCTCTCTCTCTCTCTCTCTACCCGAGAGAAAGAGGAAATGCTGTGTCAGGTTCCGCCGTTTTTCTGTTCCCTTCATTGTAGCATAATCTCATTTAACTTACTCGCACTGTAAATAATTCTAACTAGTCCTAACCAGATCTGAGTTATGTTAAAGAGGGCCTTTGAAGTTGTTGTAGTTGTTATTGTTGCAGTTGTTGTTGTTGTTTTCCTTCATCATCATCATCATCATCATCTTTTTCTTCTTCTTTGGTTGCCCGCGTGTCACAGAGGTCTTTGAGGTCGACCATATAATTACTTTTCTGGCAGATTATCCTCATATTAGTAAGCCTAGTCACGCCGCATAACATTCATCCATTAAAAAATACAGAGGCAAAAGATTCAGTTCTAACCAATGAATCTTCCGGAAGTCTATTCTCTTGAAGGCTCTTTTGCACCCAATAATCGTCATATATCTCTTAGAAAAACTCGTGTCTTAAACTCACAATCCCTCATTACCCAACCACAACAGACTCAGTCACGTAACCTCGCGCCTTCAACCTCGCATCATAACCTCCAGTGTCTCAGTCGATGAAGAAGGAAGGAAGTGCTTGCGAAGTGTGCTTGCCGTTAATTTTCTTGAGCAGGTCTTCCCGTGTAAACCTGCGAGCGTATCTTTCAGTACCGTTTTTCCGACGCCTTCCTTCCCGTTTTAGATAATCGTTATAATCGTTCAGCACGCTAAATAAGTCGCCTGTTATCATCATTCATAACCTCGATTATTTCCCTCGGCTTTTTTTCGTAAACGCAATTTTTTTTTCTTTGTTTTTTCCCCCGACACGTGTCTACCCCCGTTAACCTCTCCCTCTCTCCGTGTAGCGCGTAATTACAGACCAACATCTCCGCAATTCTCTGTGGGTTCATGAAGAACGTGTTGTTTTTACTTCTACATTCTCTGGTGACTTTTGGCCTCATCTGTGGGTAACTGTCTGCTTGTCATCTTACTCGAAGACGTCTCTCTCTCTCTCTCTCTCTCTCCATAGATACAGTAAAAAAAAAAAAGTTATCTTTCCATTTCACCTGAAGAAAATTTACAACTGACGAAATACAGTGAAAACTCCATCTTCAGTCCAGTGTGTTTCAGATACTTTGACTTTCTTCGCTATGTATTTGCCAAACTTTGAGAAAATACCTTCTGTGTCGGTACATCCTTTTCCCAGGGGGGAGGATGTGGCAGGTGAGGTAATGCTAGGCTGAGAGAGACTGGGTCACGTTGGATTGGGTCAGATTATGCTGGCGTGTAATTAGAATTGTAAGAAAAACACTGTGCAGCAAATTATACTCCTCTAGGGCACGGATGTGAAATGTAAACTTAATTTGGCAGTCACGTTTCAGCCAGATAAGTTAGAGCTAGTATAGAGTTTAGCTTTAACTAGGTAAGTTAGAGTTTATATAGAGTTTAGCTTCGACCGGGTAAGTTAGAATTAGTAAAGATTAATTAACTTGGAGATTAGAGCTAAACCACTCCATCCAATGACGCAGTTTTCATTTTATTTTTGCTACAATTAAACGATTTTACTCAACTTCTCATCAGTATCTTTCTATACTCCTTTTACCCTAACTTGGCCAAGATTTTTGTCCCTTTGCAGCTTATTTCACGTAGCTCAGGGGCAGAGAAAGACAGTGTTACGGCTATACATTCTTTCCACAGCACTTGTGACCAGCATCGTATTCTGATGTTAATTGCCATAACTCATCATTCAAGGTGGAGAGATGGCAATTTTAGGCCAGGTTAGAGTGAAAAGACTATAGTTTAGAGGTTAATGAAAAAAACCTAACCCTGCAGTTCGACAAATCCCCCTTATATGTGAATAAAATCGTCTGGGCAAGAGAGAGAAATAAATAGTTAGTCGCCGGTTGTAATGGGCTAAGGGCAGCAGGTTAACCCCTTACCCACGAGACGCCTACCCTGAGCTGAATAAAATCGTCTGATGGTCGGTTGAATAAAGTGAGCAAAGAAGACGCCGGGGGTAGGAATACAAGAAGAATACAAATAGGAATCCAAATTCCAAGAAAAGAATCCCAAAGGCGTAACCTGTACAGCGGGAGGGAGTTACGGGGAAGAATACAAAAGAAGGAATACAAAGAGGAACCCAAGTCCCATAATTGAATCCAAAAAGCGTTAACTGTGCGGGGGGAGTGAGCTAAGGGGAGGAATACAAAAGAAGGAATACAAAGAGGAATCCAAGTCCCTTAAATGAATCCAAAAATCACGGAGAGGAAGTAGCGAACGTAACAAGGTGAGGGAACGGAACTGAACGGATGGGTGAGGGGAATTATTGTGGGCATTTATTGGGTTAGGCGAGAGAGAGAGAGAGAGAGAGAGAGAGAGGGTGACCCAGAAACACAGCCACCGCATACTCAGTTGCCTAAACAGGGGTTCGGGCCTGCCAATTACTCGTTCGTAGTGGCTTG
>NC_137048.1:28470906-28480906 GCF_032717465.1 Coenobita brevimanus
TATTAAGATGAGAAAAAAGAAGTAAGCATCCTACGTACTGTGCCCTCTCTCTCTCTCTCTCTCTCTCTCTCTCTCTCTCTCTCTCTCTCTCTCTCGACCCGGTTCCCAGTGATATGCATTGTAAAGCTAAAATGTTGACTCAGATGCCAGGTTTATATATGCCTGATGAAGGGCGAATAAATAAGAAAGATGATGACCCGAGAGAAACACCCATCTCACACATCACGTAAGGAGGTCGCGTTATCGTGCGAATAGAGGGCTTCTTCGCACCTCCTCCTCAGCGATTTACTTTACATATTACTCCATAAGCTGTCCAGGGTGACAATGATTTTATTTTTTTGTTTTCCTGACACTTCCTGCTTGGCGTTTTATTTTTATTTTTTCATATTACTGCCCGCCTTCTTCATAGTGATTATTATTTTTTTTTTCTACTGTCGGACTATAGAAGATTCTCTGTAGTGACGGTAATTTTCTCTTATAGTTTATTTATAACTTTAAAGTATTGATATACCTTGTGTAGATAATACAAAAGAGTAAAATGGCCTGCTATAGGAAGAAATGAACTAAGGTAGAGCAGAAATATACTGGTAATGAGGACAGCTTTTTTACAGGTTGGGATAAGTAAAAATATATCGGTTAGGCAGAGGAGGAATAACCTGCTCGGGAAGAGACAAAATAAAAATAGTCATGAGGAGGTACTAAGGACAAAAAGAGGTTCTCCAAGGCCAAAATGAAGACAATCTCAAAGTGTGTGGAATAAGGAAACAAGGAAAATAAACTGGTAAAGAAGAGAAGAGAGAAAAAAAAAAAATAGTCAGGAAGAAGTGCTAACAAGACTCCTAAATCCAGGTGAACACAATGCCGAGGTGTGCAAATTGACGAACTTTCCACCTGTCGCTCCTCCACACAGGCCGAGATAAACAGCGCCGAATCCAGCCTTGCGTAATGTTTTGCCTGGTTCGTGTGGCCGGGCGTGGAGGCCTGAACTCGATAGTGCAGCTGTGGGACCGTATGTTTGTGAATTTTGGAGCCACCCTTAACGCCTCCTCTTCAGCGTTTTACCTTGTTCATTACGCATTACGAGACCTGTGACCTCGTGCTTATAAGTCCTGGAAAAAAAAAAGAAAGAAATTGTTTTATATTCGTGAAGGATTTGATACTGTGATAATATTGAACAGAACAAGATGAATAAACTGTTGAGGAAGATGCGAGGGAGGCGGCTAAGTCCACGAACAGACGATGGGGATGGGAGGGAGACGGTGAAGTCCATTATGAAGGCGATGCAAGGGAGCCTACCAAGTCCACGAGCACACGACCCCCCTCGACGTCACGGTGGGGTAAACGCGGCGACACCGTGAAGAGAAGACGCCTGAGGGAAATTTTGGACGGTCAGCGAGGTACGTGAGGAGAGTTACCTACAAAGTGTCATTATTAAGACTACCTGCTTTTTTTTTTTTTTTTTATTACCTGTCTCTCTCGACCTGGATGTGATTTATTTTTGTCTGTCTGTCTGTCTGTCTGTCTCTGTCTGTCTGTCTGTCTGTCTGTCTGTCTCTGTTTGTCTGTCTGTCTGTCTGTCTGTCTCTGTCTGTCTGTCTGTCTGTCTGTCTCTGTCTCTGTCTGTCTGTCTGTCTGTCTCTCTGTCTCTCTCTCTCTCTCTCTCTCTCTCTCATCTTCACCATACTTGCTCGTGTGTGTTTGGTTCTCACGTCAGTCTCTCTGATTTCCATTGTCTCTCTCTCTCTCTCTCTCTCTCTCTCTCTCTCTCTCTCAACCTCCACTGCGAAACTGTATGTGAACGTGACTAGCCCGACCTCGATTTGCAAGTGTTATGATTCCCGTCCATCCCTGTCTTAAACCTGTCTCTCTGTTATTTTAATGTCCATCTCTGTCTCCCATATTCAGCCATTTTACCAGCTTTTTATGACCACTTTGTTGGATGTACGTGTTTAGCTCGGCCCCAGTTTGGCAATGTTGTAATTCCCGTCTTCTACATGTCTTATAAGTATGTGTGTTTTTGGATCTTCTCTCTCTCTCTCTCTCTCTCTCTCTCTCTCTCGTGCATGTTTGTCCCCGTAATCTCACATTTGCGTTTTTCCTTCTCTCGTGTGTCTGTCTTTCTCTCTGCTTTTGAGGTATCTATTTTTCTCTCATATCTGTGTGCATATGTTTATCATGTTTGCGTGTGTTCTCATCATCTTTATCTCCGTGTATCTTTTTATGTGTGTGTGTGTGTGTGTGTGTGTGTGTGTGTGTGTGTGTGTGAAGCGTCTGTCTGTCAGTTTGTCTGTGTCTGTCTGTCTGTCTGTTCGTCTGTTCTTGTCGCGGCTGTCAATTTATCATGATTTCCCATCTCTACTTCTGTCAGTTTGTCTCTCTTTCTCATATATCTGTAGAAGGTGGAGGAGGGATAGGTAATAACTGGAGGGAGTGAGGGACAGACTGGAGAGAGAGAAAGATCGAATGGAATGTGTGAGGGAGGGACTGGAGGGGAAGAAACAGGGGGTGGACAAAGAAAGGAAGCTGAAGGAAAATTGGAAAGTCTGAAGGTTGGGTGGAGGAACTGAAAGAAGTTGTCGAAGGGAGAGGAAGGATTGGAGGGAGAGGGAGCGAGGAAGGATTAAGAGAGAGGGGTGAGGAAGGAATGGAGGGAGAGAATGAAGAACTGGAGGGAAAGGAAGTGAGGATGGATTGCAGGGAGCGAAGGAACGACGGGAGGGAAAGGGAGGGAAATAGGGATTGTCGGTAGGGATGGTGTGAGAGGTCGTGTGTCGGTGGTTTAGTGGCCTCCTACACCGAGCCTCACGTGGTCACTGGGTAACGGCTGAGACACACTGGTAATTACTCCATATTTTAGCCATCGTCCCCTCCCCCTCTCCACACACACCCTTCAACTTCCCCCCCCCCACCTCCCTACCCCCTTCATGGCTTGATACACTCCTTTCACGCCCTCAGCTCTCAGATTTTCGTTGTTATGTCGCCGAGATCCACATAATATGGAAGGTCTGAAGAACGATAAAAAAAAGTGATATATCTAGAGCATGTCCAAGCCAGGTACACAAAAAAGAGAAAAAAAACATGGGAGGCCGTACTGAATAAAGGGAAAAAAAATCAGAAGTCTGGCCTAGTGGAATACAAATAAATAAATAAAGGCATAAATAAATAAAGGGAGTAAAAGGTGAGAAAAGAAAAATAAAGGAGGACCCCAGCATTTCAGCACTAGGTGTCTGTCTTAAGGTTATTTAATTGTCTAGCAGTTATTTTATTTTGACTAATCCACACCTCTTTATTAGGCTAAGGAAAATTTTTAGCATCTAAGGAGTTGAAGAAGAAAAAAATAATGATACAGAAAAAAATATAGAATGAACAGTTACTTAGTTTATCTAGAATTGGTTGAAAAATTTTAGAGGGCATCTTATCTGAAAATGTCTGAAGAAAGAAATGAGTTATTAGTTATACATCCAGTCTAGCAATATCATCATCATCATCATCATCATCATTATCATTATCATCATCACCCTTGCCCTACCTGACACTATTATACAGTAGAGTGATTAGGGTCTAGGCAAAAGAGATAAAAGAAACGAGAGAGAGAGAGAGAGAGAGAGAGAGAGAGAGAGAGAGAGAGAGAGAGAGAGAGAGAGAAAGAGAGAGAGAGAGCAAAATGATCATCAAAGAAGCCAGCAAAAACAGGACATCACACCTCCCCTCACACTGATCAATAAATCCTTCAGTAATTCCGCCTCTAATCAGTTTAAAATCACCGCCATATTCTCCCTTTGATCCGGGGTGATAGGAGCAAAAATACCTCCCTTTAGGCCCGTATTTTAGGTGGCGCAGGAGACCGTCGCACCTCCTCTCAAGCGACTTATTTTGAGCCTTATACATTAACATTTTTCTTGTATGTTAAGTGTATCATTCTAGTTTACGTCAAAAATAAACACGACGATAATTTTTGAGTAGCGAGCAGAATGAATCGCTAAGGAAGAGGTGTAACGAAATTTCTAGAGCCATTTAGAATATGGCTCACGATGGCTTTTGAAAATATATTCTTTCTGTCACCAGTTGATTTCTTTTTTCAGCATAGATGATTTTTAAACTGCATGGCGTCTGTACAGTATAATCCTCACGAGAATGTTTATTTTTAAGAGATAGATTTTTTGTTTTGTTTTGGGGAGACTTGGAATTATATGGGCTGGATATAATACACACATACGTGGTTTATTTCTCCTCCTTCTCTTCCCTTTTCTCCTTCTCCTTCTGCTCCTCCTTTTTCTCGTCTTTGTCCTCCTCCTCCTTGTCCTCCTCTTTTAGTCATATCATTTTTCTCATCCATTGTCTGCCTGTCCTCCTCCTCCTCCTCCTTCTTTTACTTCCCCTCCTCCTTCCCTCCTCCTTCCCTTCTCCTCCTCCTCCTCTTCCTCTTCCTCTTCCTCTTCCTCTTCCTACTCTTCCTCTTCCTCTTCCTCCTCCTCCTCCTGACAGCTGTGCATTCATTTAGTCATTCCATACGTTCCACATGGCCAGGCCGCTGTAATGTTCTTGCGGTTTGGTCTCGTCCAGGGTAGGGAAAACGAAACATGCTTCATGGGAAAGATATTGAAGAACAAAAGAAGAACAGAGGAAAAGGGGGTAAAGAACAAAGATAAATTATGAAGAACAAAATAGGAATCAAGGAGAAAGGGGGTGAAGAACAGGGATAAGTTATGAAGAACAAAACAAGAACCAAGAAAAAGGGGGTGAAGATCAGGGATAAATTAAGAAGAACAAAACAGGAACAGAGGAAAAGGGGGTGAAGAACAAAGATAAATTATGAGGAACAAAACAGGAACCAAGGAAAAGGGGGTGAAGAACAGGGATAAATTATGAAGAACAAAATAGGAACCAAGGAAAAGGGGGTGAAGAACAAAGATAAATTATGAAGAACAAAATAGGAATAAAGGAAAAAGGAGGTGAAGAACAAAGATAAATTATGAAGAACAAAATAGGAACCAAGGAAAAGGGAGTGAAGAACAGGGATAAATTATGAAGAACAAAACAGGAATCAAGGAAAAGGGGGTGAAGAACGGGGATAAATTATGAAGAACAAAACAAGAACCAAGAAAAAAGGGGTGACGAGCTGGGATATTTTTTTTCTGAATCCAAAATACTTTGATTAAGCTTTACCTGAATCCAAAATGTGATTAATTTTTACCTGAATCCAAAATGTGATTAATTTTTACCTGAATCCAAAATGTGATTGATTTTTACCTGAATCCAAAATGTGATTGATTTTTACCTTAATCTAAAATGTGATTGATTTTTACCTGAATCTAAAATGTGATTGATTTTTACCTGAATCCAAAATGTGATTGATTTTTACCTGAATCTAAAATGTTTTGATTTGGCTTTACCTGAATCCAAAATGTTGTGATTAATTTTTGCCTGAATCCAAAATATTGTGATTAGTATTTTGCTGAATCCAAAAGGCTGTGATTAATTTTTACCTGAATCCAAAATATTGTGATTTATTTTTACCTGAATCCAAAATGTTATGATTTATTTTTACCTGAATCCAAAATGTTATGATTAAGTTTTTACCTGAATCCAATTTTTTTTTATTAATTTACCTGAACCCAAAAAAGGTATATTTGGCCTCACTTGCAGCACAGACTCTCCTCCATACCGAAAAAAAAAGAGAAAAAATCCAACAGACACAAGAGAGACGAGAGAGAGAGAGAGAGAGAGAGAGAGAGAGAGAGAGAGAGAGAGAGACCGGAAAAATATATTCTTTGCCACGTATAGTAAAAAAAAGAATTCTGTGCCACGTGTAAAAATAAGGACAAAGACGAGAGAGAGAGAGAGAGAGAGAGAGAGAACGGGGCGTAAGATGGAGCGTCAACACGAGGACGGAGAGAAAATAACGTGGAGGTGAAAAAATACGGAGAGAGAGAGAGAGAGAGAGAGAGAGAGAGAGAGAGAGAGAGAGAGAGAGAGAGAGAGAGAGAGAGAGAATCATGCACCAAAGAAATGAGACTCGTTTTCTGGAAATATTGGGGCAATTTATATCGCTGAGAGAGAGAGAGAGAGAGAGAGAGAGAGAGAGAGAGAGAGAGAGAGAGAGAGAGAGAGAGAGAGAGAGAGAGAGAGAGAGAGAGAGAGAGAGAGAGAGAGAGAGGGAGAGAGAGAGAGTATGCTGTGTGTGTGTGTGTGTGTGTGTGTGTGTGTAGTACAAAGAAAACCTGAGCACGACATGGACTGATAAACACGCTGGCAGTACTGACGTCACAAGTAAAGACTGACAGCGTAAGTAAAGACTGCTGTAATAAAGACGGCCACATAAAGCTGTCAGCTAACCCTCTCATGGTGGGGATAACTTTAGTGCTCAATTCCATCACCTAGGTAACGTCAGACGATTTTATTTAGCTGAGAGGGAGTCACAGAAGCCCGAGAGTGGTAATACTGTTGTCATTTTCATGGGTATTTTCCTCAGCTGCCTATACTCATTTTACTCTTACTTGGCTCAGATTTTTGCGCTATTGCAGTTTATTTCACGTGCCTCAGTTGCAGAAAGAGACAAAGCTGTGGCCCTGCATCGTTCCTACAGCATTTCTTCGTGGCTAGCGTCATATTCGAGTGTTATTAATCTATTCGTACGACTCAGGACCTATGATGGAGAGATGGCAATTTTAGGACAAGTTAGGGTAGAAAGACTGTAGTAATGTTAGACGATTTTATTCAGCTGGGAGTGAGTCATAGAAGCCCTGGAGTGTTAATAATGGCGGTAATGAGGGAAGGTAAGGGTTGTTATGGAAGGATAAGTAGGGTAATTGGAGGTTGTGGTCGTCAGGCAAGGTGGTGTCGACAGTTAGGAAAAAATAAACATTAATAATTTTCCTGGCAGGGTTTGAGTGGACTTTGAGAATCGTTTGACGTTACCCAGATTAAAATACCAAATGATATCGTGGTGTAGAAAGGGTTGAGGGTAGTGGTGGTGAGGGGAAAGTGGTTGTGGTAGTGAGGATAGTGGAAAACGAAGTAGGGGAATTACCAAGAAAACGCAAGCAGTAGGTGAAGAAATAAAACTCATTCCCACTATATATTTGGGCACTTTGTAAGGCTCAGAGAGAGAGAGAGAGAGAAAAAAAAAATAATGTGCCTAGGGAGCCGAGGCTAGGCTAATGCAGTCCAGACCTTTTATCTATCTCATGGAACTATTTATCTATCTCGCTCTGGCTTACGACGAACGATATTTCTCGCCAGTATTAAATCTCTCAGGCTCCGGGAGTTAAAGGGTAAGAGTCTGACCTTCGCCCCTGATACTAATTTACACGATAGAAAACAAATCTCCAGTCACCTCTAAAGGATTCGAACCGTTGCTCGTAAGGTCGTCTCTCTCCGACTACAGTACTTGACTATAGGACTACCAGACGTCTAGACAACAAATAACCGTGTCAGTTATGGGTAATGGTCGTTAGGGAAGGTAGTCGGTAATTACCTAGGTACCATAGTCGTTCGGGATGATGGCAGTGGTCGTCAGGGGTGGGGAGGGTAGGTTCGGAGTCGTTGCGTACGGTCTACCACGTGGCCTGTGATCCAACCGCAGACACACCCACCCTGCGCACACTCCCGGCCGCAAAGGGACACGTACAGCGCGCATCACGGCCGCAAAAGTCAGCCGGGGAGAATGATTATGGAGAGGGGTGGCGGCGGCGGTGGCGGTGGGTCGCCTCGCCAGCCGGCCCGTGGCGATCTGTACGCCACAACTAACGGGTAATTTCACCACTTTGATAACTTACTCTGCTGTGTGCGTCTCTCAGGCCCGCTGGAGAGATGACGAGGGTGATGGGGAACAAGATGTAGGGCTAAAAGAGCAGGAGCAGGAAGTACGGTACAACAATAACAATAATAGTATGAGGAACATCACACACTAGATTAAAAAAAGAAAAAGGAAAAGGTGTGAAAAAGTATAACACAATGAAAGAGATAAATGGAATATACATATATACACATAATATGTCTACGTCTAATCCATCCATATTTTTCTGCCTATCTATCTATCTATCTATCTACCTGTCTGTCTGTCTATATATCTATATCTGTCTTTGTCTGTGTATCTGCATATCTATCCCTGTGTGAGTCTACGAATAGCAAGGCTGAAAATTTTTGAGCTCGTGGGGGAAAAGCAGTGTAATTCATCTCACTGACTGAACCTGATTTTAGTCCATTGTATTTGCACTGTGAATATTATCAAATGCTGCGTGTTTTGCCTTCCTGAATGATGAGTATTTTATAAGTATTAATATGTACCATGAAATCTACGGGTTTGTGGATGAGCAGCTGTGCGTTATATTATTGTGTCATAACCGATTATATGCATAGTTTACATTCGGTACGTGTTAGGGATGTCGCATGCAGGATGGTGAGGGTGTTAGTAGGGAATTTTTATGACGTGTGTGCGTTTGTGGGTAAGTGTGTGTGTGTGTGTGTGTGTGTGTGTGTGTGTGTGTGTGTGTGTGTGTGTGTGTGTGAAGATTTTAAGGCTGTTTTAACGATACTAAAATTTCCAAACTGTTCCCTGCCACAGACAGTGATCGAACCTGCTTCCTTTTAAAACCAGTTCATTACTTTACCATTTGGCCACCACATGAAAAGATTATAATGCCAAAACTCAAAGCCCAAAGCTCTCCCCTGCCAAAACCTGGAATCTAACTCTCATCCGATTGAACAGCAGTCTACCCCATTGCCACTTAACCACCACCCTCCCTTAAGAGTTCGAAAGGTAAAACTTATCTCGATTATTAAATAGAACGAGAGAGGCATTAGTGAGGTGAGAAAGGAAAATAGGGGTGTCATCCTAAGAGCTTTGGAATCTACTGAATACGGAAAGAAGCACAGACACGAGGGAAGGAAACAGTGAGGAAAACATACCGTAGGGAAGATAAAGAGTCTATGATATACCTCCAAGATTAAGAAGAAGAAAAAGAAGAAGAAGAAGAAGGAGAGAGAGAGAGAGAGTAAATTCTGTAGGAAAGTGAGTGGTGAAGTGAGTTAGCTGTGTTGTTAATGGTAATCGTGGTGGTGATGGTAGTTGTTGATAATGATGGCAGTCGTGGCAGTGATGGTAGATTTATGGCAGGTTTATTTGTTTTGGCAGATCAGGTATAATGGCTGCTATTTAGATTATGACAGATTTGGTAGTGGTGGTAAGGGTGAGAGTGGCATGCAGTGAGAAACTAGTAAAATATAAAGAAAATGAGCAAGAGATGGGAAGTGACGGCATAGAAATGAATGTAAGTGAAGTGTTAGCAGAATCTTAGCATAATACACAGAACGTTCATTTGATCTGAGAATACCAGAAAGCTGAAAGATGAATGAAAAAGCACATCCCTATTTTGAAGGATATTCTGGTAGTAGTAGCAGTAGTAGTAGTAGTAATGTGTGTGTGTGTGTGTGTGTGTGTGTGTGTGTGTGTGTGTGTGTGTGTGTGTGTGTGTGTGTGTGTGTGTGTAATGGGCACACATACAAACACTCCTCCACCTCAGCTCCACCCACACAAACTCACAGCCATGAAGCAGTAGGGACGGACACTTAACGGCTAGGAAGGAAGGAAGACGTCAACACCACACGGTCAACACAACTTCCCACAGTGTTCCGTAAGGCAATTAACACAGAGTTCCGTTGGGGGTGTATTGGAGAAGACTGGGTGATTTCCTCTCTCTCTCTCTCTCTCTCTCTCTCTCTCTCTCTCTAATCTAAAGTGATGTTGCTAGTATCTCTCTCTCTCTCTCTCTCTCTCTCTCTCTCTCTCTCTCTCTCTCTCTCTCTCTCTCTCTCTCTCTCTCTCTCTAATCTAAAGTGATGTTGCTAGTATCTCTCTCTCTCTCTCTCTCTAATCTAAAGTGATGTTGCTAGTATCTCTCTCTCTCTCTCTCTCTCTCTCTCTCTCTCTAATCTAAAGTGATGTTGCTAGTATATCTAAGTTTCCCAGTACCATACTCCTCTTCGGCTTGGTATCCTT
>NC_137048.1:28490906-28498406 GCF_032717465.1 Coenobita brevimanus
AACATTTTCCTTTAAGATAAAACTGAACAAAAAGGAAAAATAACGATGCTGTATTATGCATCTTCCTTACTAGTGTCAGGAATAAAATAAAGAATAATGTATGCTAGTGAATCGAAGGAGTAAAAAGGAAGAATTGAACTGGTAAGGAACAAGTAGTAAGGAGGCTCTTAAGCAGGCGAGAAGACGGCTGTGTGTGCTGTTGATTCATGGTGTGTGTGTGTGTGTGTGTGTGTGTGTGTGTGTGTGTGTGTGTGTGTGTGTGTGTGTGTGTGTGTGTGTGTGTGTGAAGGGGCATTGTACTTATCACTCATCCCTTTCATCATTATCATCATCAACGCTGGTACTTCATTCTGCTTGAGGCCTCACACTATGCCATCATCATCATCATCATCATCATCATCAACTTTACTGCTTCATATTTCTTTAGGCCTCATAGTATGTTACCACCACCACTACCATCATCATCATCATCATCATCATCATCATCATCATCATCACCACCACCACCAAGTATGTTAGTATCATTAGAAATTTTGTCACATTTATCACCACGATCACCAGAATCACCTTTAAATTTAGCACTAACAACCATCACCATCATCAACTTTATCTTTCTCAGCATCATCATCATCCCAAATCAACAAGGCTTATCTGAACCATCCACTTATAATCATTTACATCCTATCAGAAGCGCAGGGGCCCGGGGCTAGGCTAACCAGTCCATACACTTAAGGCGAGAGTTGCAATACCCGGTTTATTCTCACCTGGCCTAAAATCGACTTCTTTCCATCTTGAATGCTGATCTGTAATAATAACTTTACAGTAGATTATGATGCTAATCACGAAGAGATACTATCAGGAAGGATGTAGAGCCTAGTACTATCCTTTTCTACCACTGAGCTACGTGAAATATGCCACAAAAGGATGGAAATCTGAGTCAAGTTATAGTAAAGAGAATATAGTCGCGCCTCTTTAAACAATAGTAAATGAGGAATAAACCCAAACCCTCTCTCGGATTATGACCCTTATCCCCACACATCTATTTGAAGTGCCGTAACCCACTAGACCACCAGGCGCCCTCATCCGAAACCCTTATCCCCACACATCTATTTGAAGTGCCGTAACCCACTAGACCACCAGGCGCCCTCATCCGAACCCCAGGGAGGTGTGGGAATCTGGCCTCATTGTACTGTTTGCCCCGGTTGTATTGTTCCGTCAGCCCAGACAAACGACCAGGTATGATGGAGTGCGGCGGTGAGTGGCGTCATGCGGAAGCCCTGAGCTATGACCAAACTCACGCTCACTCATTCACTCACTTACTCACTCCCTCACTCATTCACCCATCATCAATCATTCCTTTCTGATCACTCTCTCCCTCCCTCCCTCACTTGCACATACGTCATAAGTCATTCCCTCCTGCATACTCACTCACTCCCTTCTTCACACACTCAGTCACACACTCACTCACTCAGTCACCCACTCACTCATCCAGCATCAATCATTCCCTCCTGCCATTACTTCTGTTATTGCATTTTAGGCCGTATTCCGATGGCGTAATTTTTAGTTTAATCTTGCTACCATCAGACCCCTTTTACGAAAATTAGGAAGGGTATTTAGTAGTGAAGGAGTTAATTACGACTACCTGTGACCGTTCTAGTATAAAGGGATATCCTAAAGTAAAGGTATATCCTAAGGTCTTTAGTATATCTTAAGGTAAAGGTAAATCCTAAGGTAAAGGCATATCTTAAGGTAAAGGTATACCCTAAGATAAAGTAGATCCTAAGGTATCACCAAAACTTTCTAGTGGTAACATGGATAAAATTTAGACATATATATTTTTCCTTTTCTCTCTCTCTCTCTCTCTCTCTCTCTCTCTCTCTTATTTCCGACTCCATCCCACAGGCAGGGTAATACTGACTTTATTGTCGTCTGGTCGGAGGTGGATGGGGCTGTGGTTGTCCCTGGGTGGTTTTGTGACGATGGTCCCTCTTCTGCCATTCCTTCCTGATTGCAGGATTGAAGGCTTTTTTGGTTTTGTTTATAGGTCTCTGATGAGGGTGTTCGTTCCATCTTGCTTGCCGGATTGCAGGAAATAAGTTGTTAAATCAGTCAAGGAGGTTCTGTTTTTGTCTTGGTTTGTCTGTCTGTCTCTCAGCAATATTATGGAATAACTATTGGATGGTATGCCACATTCTGAGGACCATCTAACCCTACCTAACTTAAAATAACCCTACCTAATCCAACCTGACCTAACCTAACCTAACCTTGCCTAGCCTAGCCTAAGCTACCCTAGCCTAACCTAACCTAACCCAACCTAGCTTAACCTAACCTAACCTTGCCTAGCCTAACCTAAGCTAACCTAACCTTACGTAACCAACCTAACCTAATCTAGTCTCATACTAAATTATTTTCTACATTAAATAACACAGGACAATTTAATAACGTGAATATTCCCGTGGGAGTGTTGTGAGGGCGACGCTCCTACACAACCCGTATGCACTCACCGCCTCCATTATATCCAGGTTTTTATCCCGCCAGGCGTAAAAGCCCACAGGTAATGAAGGACGCAGTTACGCAGAGGAAATTAGGCTTTCATGCTCCTGGGGCGGGATTTATGAGCATACTGGACATTTCTCTTTGGGGGGATTTAGGGAGATTAAATAGTTGTCATTATGGAAATTAAGGTAGGATTTTTGTTGGATTTTATTTTGTGGAAACGATATTTTGTAGTTATGGTTTGTTATTTCATTTCGATCGTACATAATAGCTATATGGAGAGGTCAGAGTGGAAGCAGTTCAAGAGACCTAAATTTCTAATGATGATGATGATGATGATGATGATGATGATGATAATATGCAAAAGTTGGACAGAAGTTTTATTGCATTTCTTCCGGGAGTAAAAGTTTGTGCATAAAACTTCTTTATTTATCATTTCAGTCATAACTATCAAGTCTCTGAAAACAAACAAGAGCAAGTTCATAAAATACGTAATAATTATGATTAACGTTATTACATTCTCTCCCTAGATTTTGAAGCACACATCATAACTCTTACACACACACACACACACACACACACACACACACACACACACACACACACACACACACACACACACACAAACTTATCTGCCTTCCCATTTTTCTTTTTTCCCCATAACTCTTACACACACACACACACACACACACACACACACACACACACACACACACACACACACACACACACACACACACACACACACAAACTTATCTCTCTCCATTTTTCTTTTTCTGTCTGTCTGTATGTCTCTCTCTCTCTCTCTCTCTCTCTCTCACACACACACACACACACACACACACACACACACACACACACACACACACACACACACAAACTTATCTGCCTCCCCATTTTTCTTTTTCTTTCTTTCCTTTCTCTCTCTCTCTCTCTCTCTCTCTCTCTCTCACACACACACACACACACACACACACACACACACACACACACACACACACACACACACACACACACACACACACACACACACACACACACACACACACACACACACACACACACACACACACACACACACACACACACACACCGCCACCCACTTTACCCAGCCAACATAATGGTCTCGCTTCACCTCACACGGGAAATCACTCGCTCTGGCTTCGCGGAATTTGTAATCTTCACGTGAAACAGAATCAGAGGCAAAAGAAAATAGAGAGTATTTTCCTTAGCACTTGCACAGAAGACTGAGGATAGAATGGCTTTGTGTGTGTGTGTGTGTGTGTGTGTGTGTGTGTGTGTGTGTGTGTGTGTGTGTGTGTGTGTTTTAAGAGTTTGGGTGTACAAACATTTTTTTTTCTACCATTAAGTTTCAAGTAAGTCTTTCGAACTTTCCTTGATGATGATGATGATGATGATGATATGCCAATAGAAATACCAGAACTGATGATGCTGATAGGCCTATATTAGTAAGAAGTACAAGCGATGGTGTTGATGATGGTGATGATGATGAGGCCTAAATCACTATAAAGTACCGCTATTGTTATTGTTGTTGATGATGACGCTAACGTTCACTGTTCCCTCTAAGTTGTACGCATGTTCAGCCATGAATTACACTTCCCCCCAGTTCAATTATTTCCGCAGTGCACATCATCAGTCATAAATATTTTAATTGTGTAAATCCTTAATATTCATGTTAAGTGATGTGGTGAGCTTTACATTCCTCGTCTTTTATAATTTTCTGTTGATTTTATACTTATGGCAAATTTATAAGAAACCTTTCATTTTACATATAGATTTTTAGGCGTCATTCAAAGCCGACTGCATTAAGCTTCGATTTTAGCACACGCGTAAGAAACCATTTCACTCATGGCGATGAATACTCAGAATAGACATAGATGATGATAATAAAAATAATGATGATGATAGTAATGATAATAATAATAATGATAATAATGATAATATAATAATGCAAAGTTGGTGATGCATGATAACAAAAAAAACAATAATCTCTCACTTCCGAGCATGGAAAAAAAAAAAAAAAAAAAAATCTTCAGTGCCCCCTTGCCCGACTCGTACGTGAAGCAGTCTCGCCCAGCTGGACACTGTGTCAATTAATTTCGACACACTTGTTCACGGGAGTCGAAGCGTCCTATGAGATTGACCTCCGAGACACGAACTTCAACCCCGATCCCGTTTCGGAGCTTTGGGGTTCGATTCAGCTTCTAGTCGTGCGCGTTCCACCGTGGAGGCTGCGTGCTTGATCTGCTGCTTGTGTGGGAGATTTTGGTGATGTGTTGGTTAGCGCATTCAGCTCGGAAATGGAGGAATCCGAGGCAGGAATGGTGTATGGCGAAGCAAGGTAAAGTGCTAAGTTAGATGTGGGTGATTGTTGTGGACAGGGAAGCGATTTGAGAAGACTGGGATTATCTCTTAATTTTCCTTCCACCCGTCTCTCTGTTCCCTCTACTTCCATCTTCTCTTTCCTACTGGTCACTCTCTTCCCTCTCTTCCTCCCTCCCTCCCTTCCTTTACTCCGTCCTACTCCCTCTCCCTCCCCCATAACCCCTCCCTTTTATTCCCGCAACGCTTCCGCCATAGCACGTGTCTGTCCTCCCCTCCCCCTTCACCTTCCCCCCCCCCCTGCTCCCCTACATTACCACACCCCTACCCCGCTATCCTCTTTTATTGCACCTTCATCACTCTCCTCTTCCTCTCTCCCTTCCCCTTCACCCTTACCTCCCATTCTCCTCCCTTTATAGATTTTCAAAGAACCTCGACTCCCTCCCACCAACTCACAACTCACCCTCCTTTCCCTCATACTACCACCAACACCACCACCACCACCACCACCTCTTCCTCCTCCTCCTCTCCGTAGCCCTAAACCCCCCTCCTCCCACATCCACCCCCTCCTCTCCCTCACTCCACTACCGCCCCTCCATCTCTTTTCAAGTGCCGTCTTCTATGGGAAAGGAGTGAAAAGGCTGATGACCCGCCTCTTCCCCTCTCTCTTTTGTCCCCCCTTTGAACTGATATTAATGTTTCCCTCACGTTTTCTTTAATGTGGGATATAATGGATCGGTGTGGCTTCTGAGTTAGCATAAGAGCATAAATTTCTCCCCCATTTTAGTCTTGTAATGGAAACGTGATTTGTATTTAGATTACTATTGATAAACGATTTTTCTTTGGTTAGTGCGTTCGTGCTCTGCCCGCGAGTGTATTCCTAGAGCTTCCAAACATATGCTGCGGCGAAAAGAATATGGATGTTATAGTTTGTTCACTTACCTTGGCCTAAAATTTCGTCCTTTTGCAGCATATTTCCCGGAGCTCAGTGGCAGAAAAAGACAATACTACAGCTCTACATCCTTTACATAGTACTTCTTCGTGACTAGCACCATATTCTAGGGTTAATCTCGTTACCACTCAGCATTCAAGGTGGAGTGATGGGCATAGATTTTAGTCCAAGCTAAGTGAACGGGGTATAGTAGGTGCGTTTATCCTTTCATATGATAGTATATGTTTGCATGCGTGTGCCATTTTATGTCTTTTTCTGTGATGGTATAAGTGAGAGTATATGCTTGTACACGGTCACACGGTCACTGCAAATCAATATCTCAGCACACATAACGATAGCAAACACAAAACTGCCACTTTAACATGCGCTGCTATGACCACACATCTGTTTTCTAATTCGCACTTCGCCAGCTTAGAGAAGGATTTATGCTGGCTATCACTCCTCTGCGACGAGAAGGTTCGGTCTCGCTGTGAAACCTCAAACGGAATATGAGTGTGCAGCCACACTTGCTCTAAATACGTGATCGACGAGAGGAAACGAGGGTCAGGGGTTCGTTCAACTTTCAGACTCTAATATTGCAGCAGCTCTGACCCTGTGCTTCGTTTCATCTCGTCTATCACATGTTTCGAGCAGCCGCACTCTTACGGACACACCATCAAAACCACCACGAGCGACGAACCGACAGTTTGGTACACTGAACTTTGCCGTTTCTCAAGGCGTTGAAACTGCTTGAGAAATTCTTTTAGGAGGCGTCATTTCGATCTTTTTGCCTTTACGAGACTATTTTATTCAGTCTGAGAGCAGCCTAGAAGTGAGACAGTAAATCAAGTCTATAGCTAGCCCTTCCAGTTTAAAAAGCATCTCCTATAATAAATAAATAAATGAATAAATAAAATAACTCGTCTGGATTTAGCAAGAACACATAAGATGTCTCCTTGTTGAATGGGTTAAGGAAGTAAAGAAGCGGATCCTCTTATACTAATTACTCTTCCTTTTCTTTTCTTTTCTCTTTAAGGAAGGGAAAGTGGCCGTCCTTAACCTTTCCTTCCCCTTCCTGCTTATTATCTTCCCTACCCATCCCGTTCTCACCTCATCTTCTCACCCTCTGCTTCAGCGTTTTCCTCACCTCTTATCTTTTTTCTCATTAGCTACTTTTCTCTTAACTTCCTCTTTTCCTCCCCCTTTTCACATCTTTCTTTTCCTTTTTCAACCTCTTCTTTCCTCGTCTTTCTCCTTTTCACCCATTTGCTCCTCCTTTTCACATCTTTCCTTACCTTTTTCAACTTCTTCTTTCCTCGCCTTTCTCCTTTTCACCCATTTCCTTCTCCTTTTTTTCTTCTCTTTTCATCTTCCTTTTCACATCTTTCATTACCATTTTCGTCCTCTTCTCTCCTCTCTTCTCTCTCACACCCTCTTCTCAGTGAGTGGTGAACGGGGAGGGGAGTTATGGATGAAAGGAAGAAGAAAGAGGGATGAACAGGGGAGGGGGGAATAGCGAGCTATGGTAAGGGGAAAGAATAAAGAATAGAGGAGAAGGGGAGCTGGAGAAGGGAGAGGAGAGGAGAGGAGAGGAGAGAAAAAGGAAGCAGTGAATGGTGACAGAGGAAGAGGAAAGATGAAAGCAAAGGGAAGGGAAGATGGAAGAATGGGGAAGGGAAAGGGGAAAATGGAGAGAGGAGAGGAGAAGAGGGGAAAGGGCAATGAGGGAG
>NC_137048.1:28503406-28530906 GCF_032717465.1 Coenobita brevimanus
AACAAAAGGATGAGAGCCTGCCAAACCTGTCCCTTGCAAAGAAAGTGAAAATGAAAAAAAAATAAATCAGATTCCGTTCTCGTCGAGATGCCTAAACACACTACGGTTGAAATACAGAGAAAGGGGTTATTTTTTCTCTGTATATTTCTCCGTCTGCTATTTTTTTTTTTCAGCTTATGTCTGTCTGCATTTCTTTACTATTTTTAAACCATTTTATACTATTTTTCTATCGTTTTTCTATTTTTGATATATACAGTAATCATTATTTTTTCCTTTCCTTCCTTCTCGTCCTCCCAAAGCCATACAGTATTCTTGCATCCAGGTAACTTCCGCTCCACATCCACCTGTACCATTATCGAGTCCAGATCCCGTCTCCTTGGTTACTAGTATCGCGCGCTTAAGAGGCTCCTGCTTTAGAAATGAAATAAGGAAACCATGTTCTAGATCTCCCTATTCCATGAGCATTTAAGATGATGATGTTGATGATGATTATGTTGATGATGTAGATGATACTGACGATGATAATAGAGGATATTGATGATAATGACGATGATATTGGTGATGATGATGATAATGAAGATGATGATGATGATAATATTGACGATGATATTGATGATGATGATGATGATGATGATGATGAAAAAGGTGATACTGATGATGATGATGATGATGATGAAAAAGGTGATACTGATGATGATGATGATGATGATGAAAAAGGTGATACTGATGATGATGATGATGATGATGAAAAAGGTGATACTGATGATGATGATGATGATGATGAAAAAGGTGATACTGATGATGATGATGATGATGATGATGAAAAAGGTGATACTGATGATGATGATGATGATAATGATGAAAAAGGTGATACTGATGATGATGATGATGATGATGATGATGATGATGAAAAAGGTGATACTGATGATGATGATGATGATGATATCTGTCGTAAATATGGGGTTTCGAAATATTCCCTTAATATCATTTGAAGGCAACAAGAATGCACCATGATGAGGGGTATAATAATTAGAATATAGAAAGTTACGCACAGTCTATGAATATGGTGAACTTGAAGGACCGTGAAAAAGGTACAGTGACTCTAGTGGATACGGTGAATTTTGAAGAACAGTGAAAAAAAAAATAAACTGCAGTGAACCTATGAGTACGGTGAACTTTGAAGGGCCGTTAAAAGGGTATGGTGACTCAGTGAATACGGTGAGCTTTGAAGGACCGTGAAAAAGGTACAGTGACTCAGTGAACACGGTGAACACTCAAGAACCATCAGCAAAAAAGCACAGTGAGTCCAAGAATACGGTGAATTTTGAAGGACCATGTAAAAAAGTCCAATAAAAATGTAATTACGGTGATGGCGAGGAAGTAGCGTGGCCACACCTTGACGGACAGGTAAAGAGGGCGGGTTTTTAGGGGAGTGGGGGTAGAGACGGAGTGATGGGTGGGGTGGCGCTGGGTGGAGAGGAGGTAGGGATATTGAACGTTTATATGGGTGGCTATATGGAGTGCAGTTTGTTGTGTTTTTTTCTTTTTTTGCCTGTCACTGTCTCTGTCTATCTCTTTATCACTCTGTCTATCCATCTATCCGCCTAACTATCTGTCTCTCTGTCTTTCACTATATCTGTCTATCTGTCTGTTATCTGTCTATCTGTCTGTCTATTTATTCAACTATTATCAAAACAAGGGGAGTCTTCTGAGCTGGGTACGATCGTTAAAGGAAGCAAGCAAGTATAAATGATCGTACTGAGGTGTAGAAAATCATTAAAATCGTAGGGGAAAGGGTGATTTTTCCTTTGTCTTTCTTTTTCTTTTTTCTTTTTTTCACTGTTCCTTTGATGACGTGTTGATGTAGGGGTGGTGGTGGTGGGCCGTGGTCATTCTCCCCCCTCCCCCCCACACACACAATCGAGGAAGGGAAGGACAAAAAAGGTAGTGTCTTGAATCATTTCGTGAGAGAGAGAGAGAGAGAGAGAGAGAGAGAGAGAGAGAGAGAAATGTACTGTAATATGATGCAGTAAGGTGTGATATAATGTGATACAGGGTAATGTAATATTCAATAAGGAGGTAAAAAATGTAATTAAGAGAATGGATAGAAGAAAAAGGGAACTACTGTAATTTTCTAGCTAATTGCCTTCAAATCCCGAAGTCTCATTAACATTACAAATTAAGGAAGAAGCGAGAAGAGACTGCCAAGAGGTGACGACAGAGAGAAATTAGTGGATGATTTTTTTGTAATTCTTTGGTTAGGAGTTAATATTTTTACTGTCGAAATGTTGGTAAAGGGAACTGATTCTTACACTGTTCCTATCCATCAGCAACCCTACTAATGATGATGATGATGAAGATAATAATAATAATAATAATAATAATAATCTATCTATCCATCTATCTATCTATTTGCCAGACACCATAATCCCGTAAAGGGTGGCCATTTGACACGGAATTAGTTGTTTTACAGGGAGGGGCACTAACCCTCCACCAACCCACTTGTTGACACGTAGGGAGCACGTATGGTTTGGTTATATGGTTACCACCCGGCGTTGTAAATGGTTTCTTGGCTTACAGGAAACCATTTGGCTTGTCACTCAATGTAAAGTCACCTGTAAAGGAAAGAAAAGGAATAAGAAGTGACAGGAAAGATAGGAGAAATAGGAAGAGAGGAGGGCAGGCACAGAAAAAGAATGATAAAAGCTAAGGAAGTAGGCAGCACTACATCAAGTGAGTGGATGATGGTCGCCACCACCTACCACAATTTAATGATAATAATAATAATAATAATAATTATAATTATAATAATAATAATGATAATAATAATAATAATAATAATAAAAATAAAAATAATAATAATGATAATAATAATGAGTGTTTCAGCCATCGTCATACATGAATAATTGTTCAAACTAGGTCTGGCAATCTTTAATATACAGTGGATAGAAGGGAAAAGGGAACGCACTAGCCAGCTCATAGGCCTCACCAACACATCCAGGTGATGAGAAATGGGGTGGGGGTTTGGCCGGACACGGGTATTTAGCGCTCCATAGAGTTCTCCCTACTTGGCCATTTGGCTGGCACGGATGTATGTATTTTTCGCCACGGGGACACACAGGAAGACGACCTTGTGTACATATGGCGGTGTTCCACATGACGGAGCTCCAGGAAGGTAGGTAGGGGCGTGAGCGTAGGGGAGTAGGTGTTCCGCATGCTCACACACCTTGCTGTTGCTGTTACAGTTATATGCCTACTATGGCTGTGTAATGGAGCTCCAGGAAGACAAGTAGAGGCGTGAGCGTGGGGTAGTAGGTGTTCTGAATACAAAGATACCTTACTGTTGCTGTTACTGTGCTGTTATACGCCTACTGTAGCTGTCTGTCTTACGGCACGGCTGTATACTGACCTATGTTTGAAAGAGCGCCGAAGAAACAGTGTGGTAGAGCACGTGTGTTTAGGAGAAAGAGTATTTTTCACGTTCGCAAACCATGCTGCTGCTGTTGCAATATATGGGTCGTCGTTGCTGTCTGTTTTTGTCGTCTGTCTCGTGTGGTATATGCTGTTGCTGTTTTGCTATCTGTCTATTGGTGCTGCTTGCTGCTTTAGTTTCTCTTCTTGTCTGTCTGCTAGAGCTATTTACTGTTACTGTTTGTGTTATTGTTACTGTCTGTTGCTGTTTTGTCCACTCGGATTGCTTAATAAGTGTCTGTTTACTACTCCTGTCTACCTACTGGCGTTGTCTGTCTACTGCTCCTATCTACCTGTTGGCGCTCTCTGTCTACTGCGGCGGTGGTTCCACATGAGGGAGCTCGAGGAAGATAGGGGTGGGAGGTGATGGGAGAAGTTTTGCTGTCACGTACACATATGTTGCTGTTGCTGTTGCTGTCTTGACGTTACTGTTGCGGCTACTGGGACCGCCCAATAAGTATCTGTTCCTTTATTCGTTTTTTCTGTCCATCATATTTATAACAGTGGGAAATAAAAATGCGATGATGGTGATGATGATGCTTGTGATGATAAGAGTAATGATGATGAAAATGATAAAGATAATGGCAGGAAGATGATGGCAGTCGTGACGATGGTAATAAGTGATAGTGATGATAACGACGACTACGAGGATGATGTTAATTACATTGTTATTAAAATGTTCATGATCTTCTTGACAGCTCCATATGACGAGGCATGTTTCGGTATGAAAAGGATGTTTATAATGATGATGATGATGGTGATGATGATGATAATAGTGTCAGTGATAATAATGAGTACTAACTAGACGCTGCCAACCATAATGATGATGATAACGATGATGGTGATGCTAATGCTAATGCTAATAATGATGGCAGTGATAATAACGGTGACGATGACAAAGATGGGTGCACTCATATGAAAAAATTTCCCCTTCTCGCCTTCACCTCCATATGTCAGCAAGCTCAAGGGATGTGACGAGACTTATTATGTGGCATAAGGAAGGTGTTTATGCTGAGACTGGCATCTTCAAGGAGGCAGATGGTCAGACTTGAGGAAACAGTTAGCTCTGGAGGTGGACATAACATACTTAAGGACCCCACGAGATGAACAGCTGGTTGGTCATTCTGGATATGGCGTCGCATCTAGAATAATGGCTTTAGTTTGTCTGTGTAATCTTCGTCGTTGTCGCCTTAATGATAATGATGATGATAATTATAGTCAAATTACTGCTGCTACTGATAATAAACTCTGTTACTGCTACTCCTACTACTTCTACTACTACTACTACTACTAATCATGATCATGATCATCATCATCATCATCCTTCTTATCTTCCTCCTCCTATTTATCCTCCTCCTCCTCCTCCTCCCCCCCCCTCCTCCTCCTCCTCATCATCATCATCAGTACGCAGTTCCCCACTAATACGCAATATGGAAAGGGCTTAGAAACAGGAGAAGGAATATACAGAAGCACAACATTGAACAGAGTGTACAGTGAAATGAAACAACTACTTACACTTAATTCTCAACTTGCTGATCTGTCTTGGGAGAAGGGGTTACTGCCCAGGTATAAAGAGAATAAATCGGTATCAAAAATATTTTACGGCATGTGGAGTCTCGTGGCATGGTTGGTAGAGGGCTTGGATCCAAGGAGTGCGTGTGCTACAGTTTTACGCCACGGTATGAATCTACTGTCTGTCTGTCTGTCTGTCTGTCTGTCTCTGTCTCTGTCAGTCTGTCTCTGTCTGTCTGTCTCTGTCTCTGTCAATCTGTCTGTCTGTCTGTCTGTCTGTCTGTCTCTCTCTCTCTCTCTCTCTCTCTCTCTCTCTCAAGGGCGGTACGCTTAAAACGAAGAAAATGGAATGCAAAATCCCAAATCTTTACTAATCATTTTGGTTATTAGTCTGCATCCCACATTACAGAGTGCAGTCAGCAGTAATATAGGACGACTAAAGACACCACCTGACTCACTTCAGAAATTATGGTCTGAAAGAGAGAGCTTGGATTCCACTTTTCGATTTAAGATTTAAGTACACCATAAGAGGAGGTTGAAGCTTTTTACATTAATTATCTAAAATCTGGTTTCCTGGTGTGTCAATGATCTGGATTACGATTTACTACCCTCCTGGACCGACATTTTACCGTAAGCTTTTGTTCGTCTTATGGCAGCTTCCCAAACTGCTCGATCTCTGGCTGCCCCTAGATGAACCCTTAGCCCTAAGAAACCCTCTCTCAGCGCCTCGACCCATGTTTTCTTAGGACGGCCTTCCATTCTCCTTTTCCATCCACAGTTCATACCCATTCACCTCTCCGCAAATTTGCCTTCCAGTCTCACACATGACTAACCTCCTCTCCCAGCCTACCCTACATATCCAACTCCCCCTCCTCCCACCCTGCTTACCCCACATGTCCAAAACCTCCTTAGCCTATGCCACATGTCCATCCCCCCCACCCAGCCTACCCAACATGTCCAAAACCTCCTCAGCCTACCTCACATGTCCAAACCCCCAAACCTACCGTATTATGTCCAACCTTCTGCAAGCCTACCCAACATGTCCAAACCACCCCAGTCTACTCCCGACAAAAGCCTCGCCATCACGTGTTTTATGCGATATTTTCAACCTTGCACTGTAGGTCTTTGGAAATAATTCGGTTTAGATGTGTGCAGTGTTAGTTACGTTTCTATTTTCACGTCTTAAATTAATTCCTTTCTGCGCGCCTGTCTATAGATTTGTTGAATTTAGCTCCACTGCTTTCCTTTATCTATTTGTGTTATATTTTTCCTGTTACACTTTTCCCCATTGATTCCTTTTATTTTATTTTTTCGCATTTTTCTTATCTTTAAAATTTCTCTTCTTTTTTTCTTGCTTTTTCTTCTCCCTTTTCCCTGCTTCTCGGTGTTTTGGTTGTGTCGGGGTTATGGAAAATGTAACTTATAGTGCTTTTTACCGTTCATCTCTATCCTTAACACTTTGCATAATGATAATAATAATAATAATAATAATAATAATAATAATAACAACAATAATAATACTAGTAATAATAATAATAATAATAATAATAATAATAATAATAACGATAATAATAATAGTAATAATAATGATAATACCATAATGACGACGGCGCTATCCATCCATCCATCCATGCATCCATTCACCCATCATCCAATCCTCTACGTGAAAAAAGTTAAAAGTGGACGAAAATCTGGGCCGCGGTATAGTGAATGAACTATATGGAGTTGTCCCTACCTTGAGTGTCAAATATGAGTTGGCAGAAAAGGAATGTCGGCATACTAGAGCTCTTCCTACCATGAGAGTGTTAAAAATGAGCTGGTAAAGAGAGGATGCTGGTGTGGGAATTGTGAGAGTGAGGTCTGAAGGGTGAGAGAGAGACAAATGATTGGGGTAATGGTGGGAGGTAATGAGTGGGAGAGTGGGGAGTAAATGACCGAGACAGGGATGGAAGCAGGGGAAAAGAAAGGTGAGAATGTGTGTGTGTGTGTGAGAGAGAGAGAGAGAGAGAGAGAGAGAGAGAGAGACAGACAGAGAGAGAGAGAGAGAACTGAATGAAATGAAGAAAGGGAATATGACAGCTAAAGTAAAGAGAGACTGAAAGATGACCCAAGGTAAAGTGGGAGAGAGGCGAGTTAAAATGAGGTAGAAAAATGAGAGAAAAAAAAAAAAGGAAAATGTGAGGTAAATGCGACTGGGACGAAGGCAAGTGCCGGAAAAAAAGGAAAATGATCAGAATGGAAGGGAGGCAACGTGAAAATCGACGGTAGGAGAGATATGAATGAGCCGTCCAGGCGATCGAGAAAGGAAAGTGATAGTGTGAAAGTATGCATGATTTCTGTTGATTTCTTTTTCGCTGTTTTGGAGAGTGAAGAGTTAGAAGATGAAAACAACCTGGGGAATAAAAATAAAACTTACATGAGGGAAAGAGTGAGGGAGGAACGAACAAAATACGAGTACTTAGGTCGAAGAAGATGAGGTAATGAAAAGTGAGGTATGTTAGAGTCAGTGAAAGGTTTACCATCATCATCATCATCTCAGTCCTCCTCCTCCTCCTCCTCCTCCTTCTCCTCATCCCTCCTACCAATACATATTCCCTATCATTTTTAGATTTTACATGCCCAGAAAACTAACAAAAGTAGACAATAAAGAGTGAACTGCATTTTCGTTGCTGTTCTCACTTCGGACTCTACAAATTAACCTGTATAGCAAACAATTAACTCTTGTGCACATTGAAGACTATGGTTAAATTTAGTTAAGTAATTGTTATAGTCTTTAAAAATTGCAATGGTGGCAGTGAGCAATGAAAAAAAAAAAATCGGCTCCGGTACATACTTCAAAAATGCAATCGAGTTACGTCACGATCGCCGAACGAAAATTCCATTAGCAAGTGACACCCCATTACTCTCCTTGTTCCTGCCCCTCTCACTCCCCCCGACGAGAGAGAGAGAGAGAGAGAGAATAAATATAGCAACACTGAACCAATAGTGGGAACATGTATTATAAAAAAAAGTAGCCAAGATAATATAAAAGTGTTGTGAGAGAAAGGACAGGCAAAAGAAAGAATAATATTAATAAAACGTCCAAGAAAAAAGAGAAAATCAGAAATAAAAAAACGAAAAGAAAACGAGAATTTGTGCGAGCGAGAGAGAGAGGGGAGACTGTTCTTTACGGAGAGCGTCATTACCAGAAATTGCTTCGATTTTCCGGTATATTTTTCTCCACGTCCAAGATCAGTTGCAGTGGGTGAAGGGATAGATTCAGCCTCTTTGTTTCGGGGTTCGTGACTCGCTCGTGTATTTATGGGAGTGTTGTTGTGGTGGGATAGGTTTTAAGGAGCTTGATAAATGATTCTTTTGTACGTCTATCAGTGCCTTGACGTCGTATCTTATTATCTCATCCAGGGTGGTGGCAACAAGTAGCAAAATGACCTTCATGCAACCTTCTCCTGTGTCAGTTGCACATTTTCCCTCCAGTGTTGCATATCTACTCTCCAGCTCACTCTCTCTTGTTGCATATAAGCTTTAGCCTCATCCTGATTAAGCTGCAGTTCCTTCTCCATCCCACTCTAACCTCTTGTTCATTCTACTTCATGCTAACTTGCAGGCGTTCTTCACTCTACCCGACTTGGCTGTCTCGCATAAAACTGCTAATCTTTATCCTGGGTCAGCTGTAGGCATTCATTCTAACTCACACTGCCTTTCTGGATAAATTTCCCAACTTTACCCCAATTTCATCTGTTATCCTTCACTCATTCCACTCATCCCTCTTTTCTCTCTCACTCATACCTCCTTTAAAAAATTTCTAACCCCATCCTCACTCAGTCATAATCCTTCACTCCTTCCTTACCATTTTCCAGCATAATTTATTCGGCTATATCTAAATGAAGTCCTCGGTATCTTTTTTATTTATTTACTTTGTTTATTTTTTGTAGAGGAACCAGTTATAGATCAGAGTGGCAGTTGGCAGAACGATACCACCTGCTTGGTAAAGGCTGTAAGAGTTATTAAATAAACGATACTGTCCTGCATTAATCCTGACAAATAATGGTGATGATGATGATGATGATGATGATGATGGTGATGATGATAATGATGATGATGATGATGATGATGTTTTCCTTCTCAGCAGTGGTAAGAGTTGACAGGTGCTGTTAAAGAAATGAAGAAAGATGACGCTTTAAAAACTATCAGTCCGTCCACTGCACTACTGTATATTCAGATAGCGTTTGTAATTCATTCGACTGAAAGACGTAATGAAAGGGAGAATGTAGAGAAAGAGTTATAAGAAAGTCGCTTGTATTACCTAGTCCATGACATGCATCATCATTATTAATAGCACCACCATATATAGCCCTGTTTCGAAGTATAAAAGACGATGTTGGTACTACCCAGAAAAGAGAGAGAGAGAGAGAGAGAGAGAGAGAGAAAGCAGGAGAAACATATTACCTACCCACCAGACTTTGCCCACGCCTCCAGTTCATATATAATGTTTTTTTTTTTTTTCTAGTACACGTGAAGGGGGAAAGACCTATATCTGTTATAATGAAGAAAAATGCAAGACAAATTAAATATAAAACTATAATCCATCCATTTTGCTGTTTTTACCGATATTTTTTTAGTATTTCTACACATCCATTTCCAAGCACAGACGAAATGATAAAGGGAACTGATGGAGGAGGGAGAAGTATATACCGTGTACAGAGATTAAACAGAAAGTTGTCAGTCTATTTTTTATGTATTTTTTGCACATATACAAACCTTCCCATTCCCGTTCCTCAGATTCGTGGCCTGACTGCATTTGGGTATAGAGTAGCGGAATGCCCAGAAGTGACAGATGTGGGAGAGTGACGTCTCTCTCTCTCTCTCTCTCTCTCTCTCTCTCTCTCTCTCTCTCTCTCTCTGTTCTTTACCCTCTCCTGATTCTTTTTATTCTTTTCTTATTCCTTTCATTCCTTTCCCCTCCATTCTTCCTCCCATTCGTTCCCCTTTCTTTTTTCTCTGTCTTCCTGTATTTCTCATTTCTCTTTTACTTCCTTTCCTATTTTCTTATTTTCTGTCTTTCATTTCTTTCATTTCATCTTGTTATTTTTTTCTTCCCTCCCTTCATTTTCCAACTACCATTTCTAACCTCACCCCCTCTTTATTCCTTCCTGTCATTTTCTTCCCTTCTTTTTCTTCCCGTTATCATGTTCCTCCTCTTCCTTTTCTTCCCATCTTCATTTTTCTCCCGTCTTCCTTTTCTTCTCTTCTTCATTTTTCTCCCCTTTTCCTCTTTTTATCTTCAGCTTCCTTCTCTTGACTTCCAAATATTCGGTTTACTTTTCTTTTTTTTCCTCTAGTCTTCCTACTTTTCACTTCATTTTCTCTTCATATCTTTGTATTTCCCTTCATGCTTTTCGTCCCACCTTTATCTTTTTCACTTATTTTCTTTTCATCATTACATATAGCTTTCCCCTTTTCTTTCCAACTTCATATTTCCCCTCTTCCCGTTCTTCCTTCCCCTCATCTAGGCTAGCCCGTTAGGTGAGGGGAAGTGCGCCCCTCTACTGCCGAAGCTGCGACAGGTGGACGAGTCGGCCCTGACCCCATCTGTCATCCCCTCACCCTCATTACCCCCTCCCCTCCCCCCCTCTCTCTCACCTCCTCCTCCTCCTCCTCCTCCTCCTCCTTCTCCTCCTCCTCTCTTCCCATCGCCTCATTCCTTCCTCTTCTGTCTATCCATGCCTCATTTATTTTTCTTTCTGCTCCTCTATCTGCCCCTCTCTCTCCGTCTCTCTCCTCTCTCTGTCTTTTTCTCTCTCTCCCCTCACCTTCATTCCTCCATTCCTTTCTGTCGGTTTTTTCTTTTCCTTCTTTAATTTTCCTCCTTTCTCTGCCATCCCCTCAGCCTCATTCGTTACTTCTGTCTCTCCTTCCTTGTCTCTCTTTTATCTTTCGTTTTTTGTTTTCATCCTTATTTTTATCTTCATCTCTATCCTCCTCCTCCTCCTCCCCCTCCTTCTTCTCATGTCTTTTCAAACTATTCTTATCCAGTATCATTTTCTATTTGATATTTTTTCCTTCATTTGAATTTCTTTGGTTTCCTCTGTGCATTTACCTCTTCTTCATTGTTCGTGTGTGTGTGTGTGTGTGTGTGTGTGTGTTGTGTGTGTGTGTAAGTGCGTGCGTGCGTGCCTGCGCATGCCAATTCATTGCTTTTCTGTCCTCCTTTTTCATATTCGTCGTCCTTTCAAGTAGTCCCACCCTCTCTCTCTCTCTCTCTCTCTCTCTCTCTCTCTCATCCCTGACACCACAAACACAGTCCAACCCTTCACTCGACTCACACAAACACTCGCACACTCTAATCGTCCCAGCCTCTCTTTTCACCTCTGCTCGTCCAAATACTCCTCCTTTTACCCCTCACTCTCCCTCAAATACTTCTCCAGGCCTCAAAGACATCAGAAAGTAATCTAAGGGGACGATTAAGACGGCACGAGTGGACGAAAACACAGCTCGTTCGTTTGGCGGGTTTCGTGGGCCATATTCCGCGGTTTTCGTCATTTCAGGGTTTCTAGTTTTCTCTACGACTCTTCCCCCCCACGTAATGAGGTTGATTAGCGGTAAGTGAGTGGGTAATTGTTGTGGTAAGGCACGTACGTATCTCGTGTGTGTGTGTGTGTGTGTGTGTGTGTGTGTGTGTGTGTGTGTGTGTGTGTGTGAGGGGGAGGTACGTGTGTGTGGGAGGGAGGGGGAGGTGTGTGTGTGTGTGGGGGGAAGGTATGTGTGTGTGAGGGGGAGGGGGGAGGTGTGTGTGTGTGTGTGTGTGTGTGTGTGTGTGTGTGTGTGTGTGTGTGTGTGTGTGTGTGTGTGAGTGATTTAACTGAGTTTGCACCTGCTCATGTATGCTGAAGTCCTTTATTTGACTGACATGTAAGTGGATTGTCGAAACAGTCTTGAGAACAGTCACTATTTTCTCTCTCTCTCTCTCTCTCTCTGTTTATCTATCTTTCTATCTCCATGTGTCTATCTCAGTGATTATTTTCTTCACAATTTATATATCAACCAATCCGTCTCTCTCTCTCTCTCTCTCTCTCTCTCTCTCTCTCTCTCTCTCTCTCTCTCGAATAAATAATGTTACAAGCCATGACTTTCCCGAACAACTCAAGATTTCATTTTTTTGCCCTCGATATTTGTACTTTCCAGCTATTGACTAAATCCACCACCATCACGATCAACAAATACCTTTTTTTATGTTTTTTTATTTTCTTCTTTATTTTCTTTTTACTTTTTACTTAGCAAATGAAAAGTTGAAATTTTACTCCAATATTCCTCAGTGTTTCCCATGCCTCCCTTCCCCGTTATACCCTAAACTCATTATTATTATTACTATTATTATTGTTATTATTATTATTATTATTATTATTATTATTATTATTATTTTGGGTTTATTTGGAGTCTTTGCCACGCTTCATTACGTGAGTTTTTTTTTTTCGTATTTTGCCTCTAGATTGCGAAATTAAATGGATATGTTAAATCTGCAGAAACAAAACACACACACACACACACACACACACACACACACACACACACACACACACACACACACACACACACACACACACACACACACACACACACACACGAAGCTCGCACCCAAAGCAAATATCAAAGACGTTTTATAAGCATCTCCGCAGAAAAAGCAGGTCAAAGTAACCCTCTGATGATGGAAGAAACTCTGTTATTAAATTCCACCGCGCAGCATAGGAATTTTTTCAGCTGAGAGTGAGCCATAGAAGATAAAGTTAATATTGTCACCATTAACCCCCACACGGTCGCATCAACTCTATCACTGAACCCACAAAAGATTAAGAAATTTAACTTTGGGTGAGTCATAGGAGTTAGAAGAGTAGAGATAGATAGATATAGACAAATAAGATAGGTAGATAAGAAGGCAAGGGGTTAGAAAAGGCCGACTATCTCTTCTCCCTCAGGCAAGGACAAACAGAGGCAGAAATCCCGCCCCTCCGTAAAACACTGACAAACTCACGCAAAGGTTAGGAAAATTGAGTTTTATTGGCCATTCACACATAAGGACAGTTTCTCCCCCACGAAAAAAGAGAGGGAGAAGAAGACGAAGAGGAAGAAGAAGAAGAAGAAGAAGGAGGAGGAGGAGGAGGAGGAGAAGGAGGAGGAGACGAAGAAGAAGAAGAAGGAGGAGGAGGAGGAGGAGGAGGAGAAGGAGGAGGAGACGAAGAAGAAGAAGAAGACAACGACGAAGACAAAAAAGGAAGATGAAGAAGAAAAAAGACGATGACAAAGACGAAGACGACGACGACAACCACGACGACCACGACGAAGAAGAAGAAGAAGAAAAAGAACAAGAAGAAAAAGAGGAAGAAGAAGAAAAAGACGAAGAAGAAGAAGAAGAAAGAGAAGAAGAAAAACGGCAGTACAGGGTGAAGGTGCAAGTCAGCGGGGCAACTCCTTGAATTTCCGGGTCTTGGAAGAAGTTTGCGGGTAAAAGGAGAAGAAAAAAGGAAGAAATGCCATGTGGGAGGCTGGTAAACTTTTTTTTTTCTCCTTTTTTTGTGTCGTTTTTTTAAATCCTTCTGCTTTGGTTTTTGGTCGAGAGAGAGAGAGAGAGAGAGAGAGAGAGAGAGAGAGAGAGAGAGAGAGAGAGAGAGAGAGAGAGGTAAGCCTATTTCTTTCTTTTTTTTATCCCACATATCATGCCAGTAAAAAAAAAAAAAAAGAAAAATGGAAAACCAGGCTACAAGTATTGTTTTTTTCTTTTTTCTTTCTGTATATTGTTTTCACGTATTTACTTTTCTTTTTCACTATTATTTCTGATATTTCACCACACATCTTGCAAGTAAAAGAAGAAAAGAACAAGAAAAGTACAGACTGGAACGCGGTCTGTAAGTAGGCTTGTTTTTCTTACTGTCTTGTTTTCACCCTTTTTCTTTAGTTTTTTGTTTGTGATTCTAATGTGCAAGTTTTTCATCTTTTTCTTTAGCTTTTTTTTTGTTTCTGTGTGATATGTAATTCTTTTTCCATATACCCTGCTAGTAAAAATAAGGGAAACTACAATATTTTCTTCCTACTATATCCCGTTTTCACAGCAAAAAATAAATACATAAATAAATGGAAGGAAGTCAAGTAACATACCCACTGATTTTGTTTTGATAATTTCTGGTTAAATAATACCAAGGACATTTTCTTACGCTCCTGTCATAAAAACTGACTCTCTCTCTCTCTCTCTCTCAGAATATATCACCAATCTTTACTCCCCCAATTAACATGCTCTTTTTCGATTTCAGGCAGGCTTATCCCGTAGACTTCCTCCCGCCCGCGCATCCGTCAAGGTAAGAATCCTCCGCCAATTTCTGTGTTGATTTTCTGCGAGGGGGGTCTTGTATATCTTTGCTGGGTTCAAACATTTCGTACTTTAGGCCTTCCGAAACTGGTTCATTCATTTTAGCCAGCCAGTTTGGGTGGGTGAGGAGGGGGAGATCATAGTATATGCAGTTTTTTTTTTTTTTTTTTTTTTTTTTTTTAGTATTGCCTCGAAATGGTGTCGAAACTTATTAAGATCTTGACAATTAGCCATTAATATTATTCAAGAGAGTCAAAATATGCGTTACTTTCCTTGGTATACTAAAGATTAGTATTCAGGTGGGTTGTAATATCGCTTGCTAAACTGACTAGGAATATTCTGGGTTTTAGAAGGGTTGTAGTATCACTTCCTAAATTAGCCAGTGATATAATTCACGTGGGTTGGAGGGTTGTAATATCGCTAGGTAAAGTGACCAGTACTGTAATTCAGGTGGGCTGGAATTCTCGACATCTCGCTCTATAATTCCGGAACCTCAATGACGTAAAGAGACTGATGATAGCAAGTATACAATTCAATCAATATATTGTGTACTAGCTTACGTCTTTTAAATTCAACACGCTATTACCAGTCTCCTGTTTACGATGATGCGCTGCTGTTAGTAATGAGGATAATCAGGAAGTGCATTGGCTGTAGTGGGGATAATATATAGATGTAATTTGTTAAAGGTAGTTGAGCAATATTAAGTTGTAATAAACCGCATCTCACGCTCGTCTTCATTGTGCTATTCCTTTCCCCCCCTCTCTCTCTCTCTCTCTCTCTCTCTCTCTCTCTCTCTTTCTCTCTCTTTCTCCCCTATCTTATCCTCTAGGGTACTTCATTGAAAGGAATTATAACTGTCTGGTATACAAGGCCTAACCCGTAAATACCGATTCCCCCTGGAACGTTATACTGCGCGAGGTGGTTACAAAGTTCCAATGTATGCAAATTAAAGTTCTTTTGACATTTTCCCTATACTCACCTCTATTCCCAGCACAAACTTTAGTAATTTTCCCATATGTATCTGGACATTTCTTCCATGCTGAGTTTTAGAATTTATTAGATAAAAACTCCAAAACCTGTGGTCAGATTCTCAACGTCACGGGCAGGAGCAGGCTTATTAAACTTTTGCGAGAATCTTGTTCTTATTGTCATCAAAATTTGCTTCTTCTCGAGGCTCGGGAACCCAAACACAAGTAATCAAATAATCAGTCACTCTTCTGTCGTGTGCTCACCAGTGGCATCCATGTTGAAACTCAGCCTGGAAAAAGAAACAAAACAAAAGGTCAATAATGGATACAAATTCATGCATTAAGATTTTCCTATCCCTCTGTATATTTTAGTACCCCCTAATGCGGTCAGCTCATTATATTTTTAAAAAATGAAGCGTCTTACACACAAGAGAGAGAGAGGAGAGAGAGAGAGAGAGAATGAAATATGGATAAATGTTCACAGTTTTTCCTCTTAATGCTTGAGGTGGTTGCTTTAGAGTCTTTGAAGGCCTTTGATAGAGCCGCCTGAATAGAACCCTCAGTAGCATGATATGGAACACTGGAGCGAATGGAACGAGACCGTGAACCCCGAGTTTTAATGATGAACGGAAGCGATACAGTTTCGGAGGGGGCGCGCAAAGGAGCCGCTTACCATAAATATTAAGTACAATAGAGTCGCCTTTAAAGAATCACTAGCCACACAGAAAGAGGGAGAGGGAGGGGGGGTGGAAATAGCAGACCTCCCCTCCCCTGATAGTAAACCCCCTCCCTAAATACTAAACCCGTAGTGTATATTAATCATTATTACCCTTGTGCAGTTAATAGGTATAAATCTAATAACTTTAACTAAAACTAACTTGCGTAGAACCCCCAGCAAAATAAGCCACTGGATATAAGCTGCAAAAGGACGAATATCTCCGGCAAATTAAAGTGAGTGAACTATAGGTAGCATTCTCAAGAGGGACGCCTTCAAGCGGTGGCACTGATATAACTGGGTGACGGAGCTGCCTGGTTATACACACGCCCCTCAACTTCCTCCCTTTCCCCTGAAAGGAGGAATGATACGGAACAGAAAGCATGAATGATACGGAACAGAAGGCAGGAATGATTCGAAACAGAAATGAGGAATGATTCGGAACAGAAATAAGGAATGATACGGAAGAGCAAGGATGAATGATACGAGACAGAAAAGAGGAATGATACGGAATGGAAAGAAGGAATGATACAGTACAGAAAGCAGGAATGATACGGAACAGAAATGAGGAGTGATACGGAACAGAATGAGGGATGATACAGAACAGAGAATAGGAATGATTCTTAACACAGACGCCACTGGAACGAGACCATGAAACCCAAACCTTAATGATGAACGGAAGCGATACAGTTTGGAAGGTGGGGTGCAAAGTGTAGCTGTTGACCATAAGCGTACCGAGCACAATGGACGCGCCAGAAAGGGAGGACATGAAAAATATGGCACGAACAATGACGGAGGAGCGGGGACGTGTTTTTAATTTGCACGGGCGAGAGAGCAGCGCAAGTGGGGAAGGCCGCGGCGAAGGAGTCATTGACGCCTGAGTAGAACAGGACGCACAGCCGTAGATTATGTAGATTTGCTTCCAGTCCTTTCCCACCCTCTCTCTTGGGACTCAAAATCTCGTTAGTTGAGGAGGTTGTCTAGCATCTCTTGCTTACTGTACTCTTTACCCAACTTGGCCTATAATTACCATTCACTATACTCATTTTACACTAACTTGGCCTTATATTGCCATCTCTTCGTCGTGGATGCTAAAGTGTAAGAATACATGTGTGCTAGAATTCGATGCTTGTCACGAAGAAGTGCCATAGAAATGATATACAGCTATAGTATTGTCTTCTTGTGCCATTGAGCTATATGAAAAAAAAAAAAAAAGCAAAAGGACGAAAATCTTGACCAGGTTTAAGTAAAAGGAATATAGTTTAACTACTGCATAAACAACAATACGAGTGATCTAACCTAGGCTGAGAAAAATCGCCTGGAGGTAACAAGAATATAATGCTACGGACTTCCTGAGGCTGAAGATGTTAAATTAACATATGCAACAAAAAAAATCCAATAGCAATATACGAGAAAATTAAGACAGGAAGAAATATTACCAAATCTCTTACGTCGCCTAGAATCTGGCTGAGTAACGCCGGGTGGGAACGGTACGCAGAGTCGTAGATCATGCTAACTCCCTTCCCAGCCTCATCCCCTCACCTCCCTCTGCTCTCTGGATCTGTAGTATAGCGGCGGAGATAACTGTATTGGGACCTCTCACGCCGGATCGTGTTACCTTACCATGCATCTGACCTCGAGGGATGAAGGTGCATTTTTCTTGATTACCACCTTCAATTTGGCGATTTTTTTGGGAGAAAGGGGACTAATTATTGGTACTTTTGGGAGTTTTTTTTTTTTTTTTTTTTTTTTAAAGTTTGGAATGGACTCTTATCGAAAGGGGATTTTGAAGGGGCTTATTTTTACGTCGGTGGATGTGGGTGTGGATGCAAGAGTGGTGTGATGGGGGTGTGGGGATGAATGCAGAAATGGTTGGGTGTGGGTATAAGAGTGGTGTGGTGTGAGAGTGGGTGTGTGTGTCTTTCCCTCACAGTCTTTTCGTCTCATCTCCTGTCCTCCTTTTGCCTTCCCTCATCTGATAGGGTTTGATGAGTAGGTCTACACATCATATTGCTCCACATCTCCTCATCTCAACCTCTGTTTTCCTCTTCCACCTATAAATAGTCCTGCATATCTTAATCTTTCCATCTCAGTTCTTCCTTTCCAATTCATCTTCCTGACAGACTTTGCCCCGTATTCTTGTTGATTAAGGAAGATCCCAAACATCTCTTTCTAAGCGATTTATTTGCTTATTACACCTTGTCGTCTTCTATGGTGTTGATGTAGTTTGTGGAAGTAAATCTTAGGGTAAAATCTGTGTATGATTATGAAGAATAAACTGCTCTGTCTGTCTGTCTGTCTGTCTGTCTGTGTCTGTCTGTCTGTCTGTCTGTCTGTCTGTCTCTGTCTGTCTGTCTCTGTCTCTGTCTCTGTCTCTCTCTCTCTCTCTCTCTCTCTCTCAACAACCGGCAGTAAGCAAGAGATGCCAAGGAGACACTTATGTACACTCTAGGACGATGAAGTTTGGAATGGGTGGGAGTGAGTGGGGAAATAGGTGAGGGGTGGGATAAGTGGGAGTAAGGGTGGATGGGGGAGAGGTGAATAGGAGTGTGTTGGTTCGTGGAATAGGTGGGTGGCGGTGGGAGAGGAATGTGGAGGGTGGGAGAGGGATTGGGATGGGTAAAGGTGGGTGGGATGGATGGGGTGAGGGAGGGACATGGGGTTGATCGGTGGATTACTGGTTCTCACGGGTACTGTCACACCGCCACGACAGAGACTGGCCTACATGTATCGGAAAACACACACACACACACACACACACACACACACACACACACACACACACACACACACACATTAGCCAGGCGGGAGTTGTCGCCAAGTAACGGGATGCTCTGTCGTCTGGAACTGCTAAACAAAAAATAAGGAGAGAAATCTGTGTTTTGTTTATTTTTATCTTTGTTGTTATTGATATTGGAGCCACTAACATTTTCCTGTACATCATCATCATCATCATCATCGTCATCATCATCATCTTCGTTCTTGTCTTCGTCCAATCATCATCATTATCATCATCATCATCATCATCATCATCATAATCGTTCTCGTCTCCATCTCTGTATCCATCATCATCATCATCGTTATCGTCATCATTATCATCATCATCATCATCATCATCATTTTTGTCACATATTCCGCTCACCACAGAATTTTTATATAGCCTAATCTTATCATCAACCAAACTCAGTGTCTCTTTTTATCAATGGAGTGAGTAGAATCCAAGAAAAAAAAAAACGAGAATCATCATAAGTCTTGCCAGAGAAAATAGGCAACATCTTCATTCTTTCTATATATATATTCTTAAAATGTTCTTCTGTTATATCTCTGTGTTCTATGTAGTTCTCTCTCTCTGGGTAACTGGGTGATCTCTCGACCGGAACGTGTGTGTGTGTGTGTGTGTGTGTGTGTGTGTGTGTGTGTGTGAGAGAGAGAGGGTAGGTGCGTGAGTGCGTGGGCGGATGGAGAGAGAGAGAGAGAGAGAGAGAGAGAGAGAGAGAGAGAGAGAGAATCATTCTTAATGTATCTTACGCCTTACCTCTAATGACCCATATTGCGCAGCGACATCCTCCTCGTATATTGCAGTCAGTGTTCATCTAACGGAACTGGGCAATTCCTAAATATTAAGTGGTGATTGCTTAAAATTTGATGAGTCTTAGGCTGGCATTCTCGTCGGATACGGAGGTTCCCTAGCACCTTTTCCTTAGCGATTTATTTTCCCAACTACCAATTAATATCGTCTTTTCTGCTTCTCATATCTTTTTAATGTGGGCATAGATTGCATGAATAATATACAAGAATATACTAACGGAGTAGACTAAGAAATAAACCGGTAAGGAAGTGGTGTTAGTATCCTTCCTAATCACACCAGAATTTCGCTCTTAGCAATGAAGTAGAAACAGGAAAAAATATATATCGCAAACCATCAGAGTCTCACACATTTCAACCAGTAGCCTGTAAAAGTTCACTGTACCCCTTTCGCTCAGACCTGGCTTAAAATTGCCATCTTTCCATCTTGAATGCTGAGTTGCAACGATAGATTAACATTAGAATAGCATGCTAGTCACGAAGAAGTGCCGTGGAAGGAATGCACAGCCGCAGTATTCTTTTTACTTGACTTAAGCGGCAAAAAGACAAAAATCTGGGTCAAGTCAAGGTGAAAATGATATTGGTAAGCCAGACAGGACGAAGAACAAGCACTTTAGTATGTTTATCTACTTATATATTTTACACACACACACACACACACACACACACACACACACACACACACACACACACACACACACACACACACAAGCAAGAAATTCTCATACCATCAGAAAAGAGCAAATAGTAATCAGCTGAGTCATAAGTTCACGCCAAACCACACTGACAAGACAAAACATTTCTTCTTAGTAATTATCGTATATCATTTCTCACGTGTTAATTCTTAGATAGACAGATAGATAAATAAAAGGCGAATTGACAGAAATTCACACATTACCAAAATAGACTAAATTACAGCCAACAGGGTCTAAAAGGTCACGAGGAAAGCCACACAGACGATGCACAAAAACTTTCCTGTGTGCGTACAGTATATGCAAGTCAACCCTCACTTATTTATTTTAGACAGATAGATATACAAGTAGAGGTATGTAAGTAGATAGATAGAAATTCACACACCACCAAAAGAGGACAAATTAGCCAGGTCTAAAATTTCACAGGGCAAGACACAGGACGAGGCACAAAAAGTTCCTTCTTTGTGTAACTGCAGGTCAGCCCTCACGTAACCTCCCTGCTCCTTGTTGCAACTCCTGTTGCCTGACGTTCTAGTGTCCCAGGAAAGGTTAGGGCAGGGCAGGGCAGGGCAGGGCAGGGCAAGGAACGGAACGGTATCGCTAATTTGTTCATGGAAATTCTGCCTTATGACTGTGATCTGGATTTTGATGTGTGTCGGTATAAGACGGTGTCACTCGAGAGATTTTTGCCATGAGACCTTTTGGCGGTTTTTTGGTACCTCGGTCTGTTTGCGTCTGTAACCAACCTAAAATTAGGGACCTGAGTTTATAAGGTGACGGTTGCGTGTTGTAGTCTTGGGGAATGTTTTGAGGACACTTGTCTTGTCAGTCACATATTGCGATTTTTCTGGCCACTTGTTTTTCTTCCAGGCAACTTGATCTTGGCGGCGACTTTCTAAGGGGTTGCTGGGGATTTATCTTGGTGACTGCGACTGAAGAAGCTCGTGTGATGGTATTTCTTTAAAAGGCTGCCAAGAGAATTTTTTTTTTTTTTTCCAAGATAGAGTTGCCAGGGAGATGATGCCAGAGAAACAGATCGTGTGACACCACCTAAATTTCTGTCGATAGTTGGGCAGCTTCAGTAATCTCTTCCGCCAAACGTCAGACGATTTTATTCACCTGAGAAAGGGTAAACGAGCCTGAGGGTGTTAATACTGTTGCATCTAAGCCACTCATCGGATCGGGACAACTCCAGTATCCATCCAAGCTAACTCCAGACGATTTTATTCAGCTGGGAGTGAGTCAAAAAAATCTTAGAGTATTAATACGACACATTCAACTGCCTTTACGATGGGGGCAGCGCAGGAACAGTTTTTTGGGGAGAAAATACCGTGGGAAAACGTTGGTTATTCATTGGCTTTATATATTTAAGCGGCAAAGGACCTGTGAATCGCTCAATGGCCAATTCCCAGCCGTAAATCTGTGGCAACGGGACCCACGCCTTGGTCCTCACGTGCCAGATTAAAAGGTGATGTGCTGAACTTTATCTCAGTCTGTGGTTGGCCACTTGAGCCAAAGATGATGTTTTTAAATTCTCTCTCTCTCTCTCTTTCTCTCTTTCTCTCTCTCTCTCTCTCTCTCTCTCTCTGGCTAACTACAAACTATTATATATATACCATATCATTATATAGTACATGGGAGACGTCTCTTGGAGAATGGGGTTAATGAAGGCTATATCTAACTCCTCCAGCTCAAAATGGACCTCCTAAGCAGAATAAAATCATTTGGCGGTAGCGGGAATTGAGAAAATATATTCATGTAGTGTAATAGCCAGTTCTCACCATTAACTTTTTAGACAACGGGATCCACGCTTTGGTCCTCTTAAAGCTGACAAGGAAACTTTTGTCTCCGTCTTTGGCGAAATTGGCGAGAAAAAAATCGACTCCAGAGGCTGAATTCGGCGTTTGGTGAGGTATCCGATCCCGTATTGCTGTGTGAAGTTCTCAGGAGAATTATCGAAACCGTTTAAACCTGGACACGTCATTTTATTTATTTATTTATTTTTTATTCATGGTACATCCTAACGACATTCATCTTTTTTAGAGGTAGGATTAGTCACAACCTTAACTAATGCCTTCATTACTACCGTGCTCTTCTGAACGTATGGAAATAATCTGGAAGTAGCAGAAATATTAAAGAAAAATTATGGAAGTGGCAGATATATATAAAAAAAAAAAGTCACCTGATTCGCGAGGTTAAAAGATAAGGAGCAAAATTTTGTCTCCTTATTTTCGTTAAAATTGTCAAGAAAGAATGAGGATTATCAAAACCGTTTTAAATCTGGACACGTCATTTTATTTTATTTTTTTCCATGCTACCTCCAGACGATTTTATTTAGCACTGGGTAGATTTTTATGAACTGGAGGAGTTAGTTACAGACTTCTTTAGCCCCTTCGCTACCAGGGTCTCGTAAACGGGCTGGAATGGACTATAAGTGGCAGAAACAAGCACAAAAATTAGAATACTCGACCAGAATGAAGGGGCTAAATGGTTAAGAGTAAAACCATGGGAGGTAATCTAGTGCGGTTAGGATGCTGAGTAACACCTCCTCCTTACCGGTTTATTTCTGTACCTGCTCCGTTACCTCATTCTTGTGTGTTGTTCTTGCAATGTACGTCGACATTAAAAAGATACAGGAAGCCAAAAAGAGGATGTTAATGAGTCGTTTGAAAAATAAATCGTCAGGGAAGAGATGCTAGGGAGCTTCCTTACCCAACGCGAATTCAGATCCTCGTCTCTTTAACTTTTAATTAATTTGGTGAGAAAAAATCGACCGCCGGCTGACAGTGGGGTTTAATTCGGTACGAGATCCCATGTAACTGTGTGAAATTCTTAAGGGACTATGCTAAGCTCCGGCGTTTCTGAAGATGAATAAAAATGCTCTGAAGATAAGAAGCATCAGAGAAGACTTCCTGGTTTCTTCTAAGGTAAATAACAAAACCTTAATACCAGCGAACACTAAGTCCCCCTTATCCATTTACTTTCCACCTCCCTTCGCCTCTGTATCATAGGTCTTCAAGCCGTAGTGACGCATTTTTTTAGAGACCAAGTTAAAGTGAACAGGTTGTAGAAATTTCTGTGCTGAACGAACACTTTAATCCCAGTGAACACTAAGTCTCCTTTATCAATTCATTTTCCACCTTCTTTCGCCTCTGTATCATAATTCCTCAAGCACTGACACGATGCTTTTTATTACTGCCGTTCCGTCTTCTTTCGGTCGATTAGGTACCTGTCTGTGCGGAACACCTGATTACATAACAGTACATTTAATAACAACGACGTGGCGGCTTTTTTTTTTTTTACCCCTTTTCCCAAGCATAATGGTGTCGTGATAGAGGGCTGGGTAGTATTTTAGGGAGATTAAGTGAGGGAAATTGTATGAGGCAGATTGGGTGAGGCAGGGTTGGGAAGACTGGGTGAGGAAGATTGGATCAGACAGGCTGAGTGAGAAAGATTGGGTGAGTCAGAGTGGGTGAGGCAGATTGGGTGACGCTGATTGGGTGTGGCAGGGTTAGGAAGACTGGGTGAGGAAGATTGGGTAAAACAGGTTGAGTGAGGCAGATTGGGTGAGGATGATTGGGTGAGGCAGGGTTAGGATGATTGGGTAAGACAGGCTGAGTGAAGAAGGTTGGGTGAGTCAGAGTGGGTGTGACAGATTGGGTGAGGTGAACTGGGTGAAGTAGATTGGGTACGGTAGGCTGAATGAAGGCGAGGTAGGATGAACAAGGTAAACTGACGAGGGAGATTAGGTGGGTAAGGCAGGAGGGAAGGCAGAAAGTGGGCGGTGATTAATTTACTTTACTTTTTATGCTAATTTGTTTATGGTTAAGTTTATGGTTCAGATAAGTAATTTTTATGCTCTTTTAATAATTTACATCACTTTAAAAATGTGCTAATGATGTTTATTTTCTTTTACATGTGTTAGTAAATGCTAAATTGTTGATGATGTAAATATATTTGTGTTTTATTATCCAGAATGCATTTCGTCGTGATTCCGTCATTATCACTGGGGAAAATTATATTGCATAGATCTTTAGTGATAAAGTAACATTTTTTTTTTTTATTTACATCCACTTTGTTTTCCTTTTTAATGAAAGGGTGGAATTAGGTACTAAAATGTAGGCAGCGCGCGCGCGCGCACACACACACACACACACACACACACACACACACACACACACACACACACACACACACACATGAAATTCGCGCCAAGCGCACACAGAACCTCTTTCAGGAAACCACACCAATTCCATTCACACACACACACACACACACACACACACACACACACACACACACACACACACACACACACACACACATTTATAACAGGACCTCAGTACATGCAAACACTCATAACATATCTATTTACAAAGCAAATTGTCTCAAGCACACTCAGATACGGTACGAAATACGGTAGATAGAAGGATAGATATAAAGATAAATAGGTAGATACAGTAGTTGGACAGAGAAACACATAGACAGGTTGACAGATGGATTAACAGACAGACAGACAGATAGATGGACAGAATCAAAAATCGACAGAGTATAGACAGAGAGACAGATAGATGATATAGACAGCGAAAAAAGTTCATTCTGAAAGGATTTGTATGGAACTGTTGTGGGAAAGGACGCAAGACTGAAAGAGGACTGGAAGAGGCCCCATTAAAGAAAAGTAAATTACGTTAAAATAATCTTTACCAATCATCCACAAGACTCACTAACATATCGTAAGAAAACCCTCTAATGCTACCACACCTGTCAAGAATAAGACAATCCAACCATCTGTTCAGTACGGAGGGTATATGGGAGCCCAGGTGGTGACATGTGATGGTGTGTATTTTGACTAGTATAAGGACTGTTGGGCATTAGGGAACAGACTTTTTTAGTGTATACCTAGAGCCGGATGTATAATAATGACTTAATTATGCACTTGTTCACTCATCAGCAATCAGCACACAGTGAAAAGAATGTACACACACACACACACACACACACACACACACACACACACACACACACACACACACACACACACACACACACACACACACACACACACACACACACACACACACACACACACACACACACACACACACACACACACACACACACACACACCTGCAATAACAGTTACTCATCAGCCAGCCTTGACACCCTGCCTCTCTCGTGTGCTGCAGGGAAGAACGCATAGCACACCACACCACACAACACCACACCACACCCAAAACACCATGCCACACCACACCGCAACTCCACCACACCACACCCACAACTCCATCACACTTCTCCACAACCTCACCACACCAAAACCTTATCTGCTCCCACACCCCAGGCTCAGAACTGGCGCTTATATTTCATACATAAAAGCCCTGGGGAACGTGAATGCCTTAATTTAGGTTCTTCTTGTACTAGTCACATACCCAGTAAATGTTTTGTGAGTCTGTGTTTCCTTCATTTCATTTTCATCTCAGCTGCCGCACCCCTAATTTCAAAGTTCATGCAAGGAGGCTTAGATAGAAATGTCTCAAAGTCTCTCTGTTTCGTGTTATCCATTTAGAATCATAAGTCTGTCATCTCCATTGCCTTATATACATGCATCCTGTCTTTGCATTTACCTATCTTTCCGTCCTTGTACTTGAAGGAAAAGAAAGTAATGGTTATTTGTAAGATACACATTTAAATTCTCACCCACGAAGACGTCCATAGTACAATAAAATCCTCTGATGTTATCCACGCTAAGAAAAAACAAACATTAATTTGGACAGGGCTAATAGAAACTGATCATAACATCCACAGTTAAAATAATATCACTACGACTAAATAAATTCTTTTGGAGTTGGCGATACTGGAGAGAGAGAGAGAGAGAGAGAGAGAGAGAGAGAGAGAGAGAGAGAGAGAGAGAGATGTTATTGTATTAAGAGGGTTAAGGAGGTGTGAATCAAGAAAGCACAGACTTCCATAAATACTTTTAGTGACAGTAAGGTAACGGGGGAGAAACGGGAGTCGGGGTAATAAGGAGTAACCAGCGATTGCGTTACTGATATGTGGCACGAATACTGTATGACGTTAACCCCTGTGACGAGAGAGAGAGAGAGAGAGAGAGAGAAAAAAAATTATTCAAAGTTCCTCTCATTACCTTTTTACATAAAACTCGCTACTGATTTCTTGTCACTTGCGAGGTACATACTACTATTATTATTTTAGTGTTTATTATTATTATTATTATTATTAATATTATTATTATTATTATTATTATTATTATTATTGTTATTATTAGTACTACTACTTATAGTACCACTACTACTACTGCTGCTACTACTACTACTACTTCTATTACTACTACTACTTCAACTACTACTACTACTACTACTACTTGTCCTATTATTATTATTATTATTATTTTTATTATTATTAATATTATTATTATTATTATTATTATTATTATTATTATTATTATTATTATTTGACCGGAATGACTTGTTTCTTACTGGCTGGCAATTTAATCCCGTGTCTGTCTGTCTTCCTCACTCTGTCTGTCACTCCACTTGTCTTCTCACTCGTGCCTGAGTTGAGATAACTTTAATTTGAAATTTTGAACACTTCCCCACTCCCACTATCTCTTATCTTTCTTCATATCCTTACAGCACCTCACTTTATAATATTCCTTCATTCTCTCTCTCTCTCTCTCTCTCTCTCTCTCTCTCTCTCTCTCTTTCTCTCTCTCAATATCCACGTATCATTCTTCAGTATTATATTCCTATGTCTTATCACATTTTCTTTTAATTTTTTCTCGTTTTCAATTTCATATTTATTCTTTCATCTATTTTTTCTATCCATTTCTGTCTACTCTTCTGCCAATCACTCCCTTTTTTCCTCACCTCTTTCTTCATTATTTCCCATCCCTTAACGTCATCATTTCTGCTATTTTTTCTTACAGTTGATTAAATTTCTTTCCATCTTCCTTCATTCCTCTGCTGTACCTTCAGTCTCGTACTATAACTCCGTAATTCTCTCTCTCTTTCTCTCTCTCTCTCTCTCATGCTCTGTCGACTCTGAGAAGGAAAGCCTCACCACAGACCGGCCCTCGAACTAACACTCTCAATCAAAGCCTCACAGAAGAATGATTCGCTTATATGCTCCGAAGTTAAAGATGGAAAATGAAAAGAGTGAGAATGAGGGAGTGGCGAAAATGA
>NC_137048.1:28535906-28570906 GCF_032717465.1 Coenobita brevimanus
GATGTGAGTTTCGGCGCTGATAACTAGCCCGGCTCTTGTTTTATGGCGACCTAGTGACTACGGCTCTAGGGTGATTCGGCTTGGGTTACGGTTGTTTTATTTACGACCTGGGTTTTGGGATGAGACGCTTGAGACGAAGGATAATTGGCTGTACGGTTAGGTTCAAGTCGGTTGTAATAGTATGTTCGGTCAGAGTTGTTATGTTTTAGCTGCTGGTGATGATGCTTTTGTCAGATTCATGGATGGATGATACGCAAATGAACTGCATGGTATATGTCTATCTATTTATCCATCTGCCTACCTATCTATCTATCTATCTGTAATTCTATCCGTCCATTTTTCTATCTATCAGTCTGTTTATATATTCGGATACATTAAAATCGGCCACCTATCTCCGTGCTAAATATTTTCTGTTAACTTATTTATCATCCTAATATTCTCATTTTATGATAAATTATTAATACATTCATGCAAATATCAGTATCAATAGTGTTCTTTATTAATAATATTCCTCAAACTAATAACCTGGTAATATTCATTTATACACAGTTAAACTAGATTAAGCTATTGTTTGGTAGGATAGCTGATTTCTTTTATGCAAGGAAGAACGACCCAAAGGCCAGAAGCCAGCAAACTGTTCCCACCAAGAAAAAAACACAAGATAACACAGATAGCCAAATCTAAGATCCGTTCATTTGCTACTCACTGCCCATTGATATTTCCTGTTACTGACTGGGGCTCTTGTAACTGAAATGAAGGGTGACGAAAATACTCGCTTTTAAAAGAAGAAAAGTCTTAAAAAAAAAAAAAAATCCCATTCACCTGTCATTCATCTTCATCCTTCATTCAACACTCATTCACTCATCTGTATTTTTTCTTACTGATTCTCTCTCTTTCTTGAAACTAACCTGTCATTCCTCACTTTTCATCCATTCACTATGATGATGCTATTCCTTTCGTGCTATCTCCAGACGCATATTTTCTGGATAGGGGAGGCCTTAGAGTGAAAGAGTTAATCTCTCACTCTCTCTCTCTCTCTCTCTCTCTCTCTCTCTCTCTCTCTCTCTCTCTCTCTCTCAAGCTGAATAAAATCGCATGGTGTGGTAGCAAGAATAGAATATCAAAGTCATCGTGTTGAAAGACTTAAATCTTAACGCTTAACCCATTATATTACTTTATTACTTCATTATTATTATTATTATTATTATTATTATTATTATTATTATTATTATTATCATCATCATCATCATCATTGTTATTATTTGTTACTCTATCATGAGCCTAGAAGGAAGGACAGGAATTAGGAAAAAAGTAGAGCAAAGGTGAAAAAGAAGATAGTAAATTTTATATGAAAAAGAAGAGAGAAAAGATTAGGTGAAAAAGGAGACAGTAAAGTTTAGGTGAAAAAGATAGTAGTGATGCGATAGTACGGTAGCAATAGTAATAATGTAGTAGGTGTATTAAGTAGGATTTCACCCATTATTCCATTCACCTATCCCCCGCAAATCCCCCCCCTCTCTCCCTTTACAGCTCTATTTCCCCCCTACCACCCCCACGCCCCCCCACACACCCACCTGCCCCTCAAGTCACGCTCGTCTTCAGCTATCGGAGGGGGAGTAGGGGGGTGAGTGGGAGGGGGGTGAGACAGGTGAGAGGGAACACGTCTTGGCAGCTGATTAAGTGGTTCAGTGAGCACAGGGTCCAGGGTTCATCACTGGGGGTTCATTATTCGCTGCCATCATCATCACACGCATCACCACCACCTCCATCACCATCGTCACACGCATCACCACCACCACCACCACCACCACCGCCTTGATCATCACACATTAATTTCACACTGCTTTGATTAACACGGTCTTGTGGCACATACTTATCGCACACTAATTAGATTCATACAGCCTTGCCGGATTATACGCTTCACCACCACCACCACCACCCTCATCATCACACGCATCATCACCACCATTGCCTTGATCATCACGCATTAATTTCACACGACTTAGATTAGCACCTTCAAGCATCACACACTTCGAACTATCTAGATCCTTTCAGTCTTACCTCACCACCACCACAATCATCATCCTCATACACATCCTCTTAAACTACTTGGATTTTGCTGGAGGGGTATTCAACGTACCACCTTCCGCTTATTGGCTCATAGTCGCAAAGCTCTGTGGTTACTTCCTTTATTAACCATTGAAACTATCCAAATCTATCATTTTTAAGAGACCCTAGACGCCAATGAGTTAATCCAGTGTCTGATCATCACATATTCATATTACACCACCCAGATGAATAGTCAATATAGATCATCACACACTCATCATACGGTAACTGGTCAACATATATTCATCACCAATTAAATTGTGACTCACCATCACCACCACCCTAATCATCACACACTCATCTTACACCATTTGGATTAATACAGCCACGCCAGATCATCACACATACTTGCAATATACCAAAGTATTACACAGTCATCACCATATGATATGTAACTCACCACCCTTACCATCACCATCACCACCACCACCACTACCACCATCACCACAACCATCACCACCACCACCACCACCACCACCACCACCACCTTATACATTCACCACCACCTTAATTATCGCCATCACCGCCACCACCACCACCACCTTACTCAGCACTGGTATAACGAAGCCTAATTTGGACTCAGCAAAAATAATCAAGTCTACGAAGTCAATTAATTTTGCTCTGATTAGTTAATTAATTCCACCGAGAGATTTATTGTAATATATTTCTCTCTCTCTCTCTCTCTCTCTCTCTCTCTCTCTCTCTCTCTCACACACACACACACACACACACACACACACACACACACACACACACACACACACACACACACACACACACACACACACACACACACACACACACACACACAAATGTTTTTCTGATGACAGGGTTGATAATGCAAAAAAAAATCCTCTTCTCCCTGTTTTCTTCTCTATTTCTATTCCATTCTCTTCTCATCCTGCTGTCCTTGTTCCTATCCTCTCTTTTTCATCTTCTCCGTCTTTCTCGTCGCTTTCCTCTTCCTCCTCATTCTCATTTCATGTCATTGTATATTCCTCCCTCCCACCTTGTTTTTCCATCCATTACCTTTCAGTTTAATCATTCTCCCTTATTTTCCCCTTAACTTTTCTCCTTTCACCTATCTTCCTCCTTTATCCAATCATCCTTCTCCCTCCTGTCTTCCTCCTTTCTCCTATCTTCCTCTTTCGTCCTATCTTCCTCCTTCCTCCTATCTTCCACCATTCTATGTTCCTCCTTCCCATCATCGTCATCCAGTAGCGTGAGGAAGTAATTTTATCGCTATGATTGTCTCTATCATTGTCTCTATCATCGCCACGAGTCTGCCTGGTTGAGGACTAGCGGTGGTCTCTCTCTAACAGGCTCTAACGATGCTACGGGAACGGCCATTAAGAGTTGTCCGTTTCGTTGTTTTGTCCGGCAGACGCGATAGTAATGACCAGATGCCAAACTACGGTGCAGAATGTAATAAATCTTGCTGGGGAGAGAACTGAAAATAGTGAAACTGTTCTTTGTCTGTGGTCGCGGTGTGCTTGGTAACGCCCTTTCACTCTCCTAAAATATCTAACTATACTCTTTTAACTTTAACCTGGCCTAGAGTTTCGTCCTTTTGTAGCTTATTTCACGTAGTTATAGCAGAAACAAAAATGCAGTGGAACGGCTCTCCATCCTCTCCATAGCACTTCTTCATGACGAGCAGCAGACCCAGGTGTTAATCTTTTATTACAATCCAGCATTCGAAATGGAGAGATGTCAATTTTAAGTCAAGTTAGAGTAAAAGGAGTATAATCAACTAATAAGCAAAGAAAGTTACTGACTTAATAAACAAATAAAAATAAATAAATCATCTTGTTAATGGCAGATAGAGAAAATATGGTGTCAGTTACAATGAGGCTAGGTAACAAAATGAAAAAGTGTCTGGCCAGTGTGACAACGAAAATACGATTAAAGTAAAAAAAAAAAAGAATAAATGAATCGTTTTGTCCACATTTGAAAGCAACTGTTTTGTGCTTTTTGTAATAATATCTGTTGGCAGAAAACTGAAGAAAAACCCCGTATTTATTTTTTTATGTTTGCGAGGTAAAATTTTGTGCAAGGCGAAAAAGTGCCTCATAGCAGGAAAGACGGAAAAATTGTCCATGCATGAAAGGAAATATATACATGCAAGTTGTTATGTCTTTTGGCGATTAAAGAAAAATAAACGGTAATAGCCTTCGGTACTGGTTAAGGGTGGAAAGTGTTGACCAGATGCTTCAGTACTGACTGTGAATAATAATAATAATAATAATAGTATTAATAATAACAACAACAACAATAATAATAATAATAATAATAATAATAATAATAATAATAACCCCCCAAATACTACTGCTACTACTACTACTACTAGTGGCAGATGTTAAGTACGGTAAATGTGGAAGTTAAATTGGCCAGAGGGAATGTTGATTGCCTGTGATAAGGATGATTAGAGGCGCTTTCATCTTGGTCATCCAGAGGGAAGTAGGAAACGGAACTGCTAGCAACAGATAGATGGACAGAGAGATATATAGAAACAAAGACAGACTGATAAATAGACACACTGATTAACTGACTGACTGATATAGACTGACAGATAAACCTTCTGACTGACTGACTGATAAAAGCAGCCTGACAGACATAGATATATTGCTTGTCTTAACTGATGGACTGACTGACTGATTGACTGATTGAATGATTGATTGAGAGGTAAATAGAGAGGCTGATATATTTAATAAAAAATTTCAGAATAAAACCGAAAATGCAAGCAGACAGACAGACAGACACAAATGGATACGAGTAGACAGATAGATAGACAGACAGGTAGACAGATAATTATAGACAGCATGATGGGGACACGGGGGAAATGGGGTCCGCGTTACAGTTGAAGAGATATATGAGAAACCTTTAATTCTTTTTTTCTTATTTTGCGGAACCTGACCAAAGGGTAGAAAAATTGTAAAGTCACCCCTGGACCATTAGGTGAGTGAATTTCGAAGGCACGGAAGGAAATGAGCGGATGAGCTGAATAAAATCGTCTGGTGACAGCAAGAATGGGGTAGAATTATAGGTCATAGAATTGAAGGGGTTTTAAGATGATGATGATGATGATGGTGGTGATGATGAAATAAGCTAAAATAAAACATCATCCGAAAGAAGTGTGTGTGTGTGTGTGTGTGTGTGTGTGAGAGAGAGAGAGAGAGAGAGAGAGAGAGAGAGAGAGAGAGAGAGAGAGGGGTGAAAAAGAGAAAGGAAGTCTATAAATCAACCCATCCTTCCCACCCTGAGGCAAGGAAATGAAAGAAAAAGTAAGTCATTGATTGATTACAGGTGACCTCTGTGCTTCCTCCCCAGCTCCCTAACACCTTCCCTTAAGCCAGTGGTTCCCAACCTTTTTGGTCCTGTGTCCCCCCGAGAAAATTATGAGAAGCTCCATGGCCCCTATATAACTCAGATCGTATATTTTTATATTTTTAATATTTGATATTGTGCAGAAAACGGTAATTACCCCAATATACTTAAGGCTAAACTAGCACAGGAAGGTATATTTCATACTTGATTTCTGTCAGGTTTTACCCAGACCAAATACCTTATAATATCTTATATTACCAATAAGGCCCATGGCCCCCCAGTCAATGTTCCATGGCCCCCTTGGGGCCATGGCTCCCAGGTTGGGAACCGCTGCCTTAAGCGATTTATTTTACCTATTACACCCTACTACCCTGTTCTGTGTTGTATACATTCAGCAAAAATCGCAATACTTTACAGAGGATTAAAAAAAGCATCAAACGAAAAGAGAGGAGAGAGGAGAGAAAAATAAAGATTAAAGAGGGTAAAAGAGAGCACTAAGAAAGGGGGTGTTGATGGAAGAGAGCAAAAAAAAAAAAAAGAGTGAGAAGAAAAAATTAAGGAGAAGAGAGGATAAAAAGAGAGCATGAAGGAGAGGAGGTGGTGATGAAAGAAAGCCAAGGAAAAGAGTGAGAATGGGAATATAAGAAGAGAGGATAAAAAGAGAGCAGTAAATAGATGAGGTAGTGATGGAAGAGAGCAATTTTGAAAGAGGAGTGAGAAAGGAAAATAAGAAGATAAAAAGAGAGCATTAAAAAGAGGAGGAGGGGAGGCAGAATGAGCAAAGGGTCTCCTAGAAGACAGAGAGGCATGGAGGGGGAGGAAAAAGAAGAGTTGAGAGAGAGAGAGAGGGAGAGAGTTAGAGAGAGAGAGAGAGAGAGAGAAATCGAAGGAAAGAACATTCGGAAACGCTAAAGTAGAAGAGACAGAGAGCTGGAGGGAACGTCCGCGAAAAATGAGAGAGAGAGAGATCAACAGACCAGTAGAAGCCGTGACTCCAGTACCCCCCGTGAGAGAGAGCGAAGGGGGAGGGGGAAGGGGGCAGGAGGGGGGCAGTGTAGGAGAGGAGTCAGCGTGTGTGTGTGTCGCCACGGGAGTCAGTCGGAACCCAGACGCCAAATCGCCCACACGCCTCTCCCACACACCCACACCCTCTCTCCGTCGCCACTACCGACACATCTCGCTAGCCTCTGACTTCGCCACCACATCTCGCGAGCCACTCTTTCGCTATCTCCAAAGTTGCCTCCTTCCGCGTCTCCCTCTCAGTAGTGTTGGTGTCTAGGTGGTGGTGTGGTGGTGCTGTGCTTGGCTCGCTGGGGGGTTCAACATTGCCCTTTTTTTAAGCGTGGACACATTACCGCTTTCTCGTCTTTTTTACGTGATTTGACTTAAAATTCTCGCAACTCCTTTTTCCATGTCTTCCCCACTCGCGTCTTAGAGATCGACCTCCCTCATCCCCCCCCCCCACCCCTGTGTTAAGGGTGATAGCGATAGCCGGTGCTCGTGTTATCGGCTGCGCTAATCATGAGGAGTCTTAGCACGTCGAAGGTAAGTGTGATATAGAGATAACAGATATTTTAATGGTAGCTTCTAAACTATTCTGGATTCATGGGTGCCTGTGTATATCTTGTTTTTCACTTCAATTGATCATTTACCTTTTTTGACGAATTTAGGTGGTACATGAGCCTGGTGATTACTGCCTTACAAAAACCATATGGATTTTTTGAATGCCTTGGTATTTCTTAATTTAATTTTCATACAAACTGATTAAAAATGGACTTGTAATTATATGATGTGACAATTCAGGAAATTTAGGGAGATAATTGCTGCGGTTTTTTTTTATTTTTCGACCAGAGTTAATTTTCAGATTATGCAAATTATTATGGTTTTGATACTGTTTCTTCTTAATCTTAACAACTCACTTATTTCTTAATCGTAACAACTTACTTATATCTTAATCTTAACAACTCACTTTTTTCTTAACACCTCACTTAATTCTTAATCTTAACAACTTACTTATTTCTTAATCTTAACAACTCACTTATATCATAATCTTAACAACTTAATTATTTCTTAACACCTCACTTATTTCTTAATCTGTACAACTCACATATTTCATAATCTTAACAACTCACGTTCTTCTTAATCTTAACAACTCACTTATTTCCATCAACCACTTAAAGTTCTTTCACCCTAATATCCAATCTCATTACAAACAGACCAAATAAATCCCCAGACCACGATAAATCCTTTGGTCACGTTAAATCACTTGACCACGGCAATTGGGCAGACCGAGAGAAGTTCTTAGACCGGCACGATAACTCCTTAGATCCAGTGAGTTTCCTAGACCAGTGATAATTTCCTAGACGAGAGCAGCTTCTTAGACCAAGTTAAGATACTGTAATTCTATTCACGACTCTGAATACTCTAGGTCACAGTAATTCCATAAGTGCTATTAAACTTCTTGAATACGATACTACTACTACTATTAATACTACTACTACTACTACTACTACTACTACTACTACTACTACCACTACTAACGATCCTCGCAAGGGCTCTGATCCAAGGAAGAGATACGATCCAGTAGTCCGCCAAATTGGACCCTGGCTGCGGGTTCCCGTGGTGGCGTCAAACAGTGCACCTGCTTCCTAACTTACTGTACATAACGGGGAGGGAGAGTGCAGCCAATTTCGCCTCCACACCAGTCTCCATAGCAGTGAAATATACAGCCGATCTCTACCTCATACCAGTATCCATGACAGTGAGATATTGTCGTAAATGATTCAGCTGCTTTGTCGTCGTCTTCACGCCTTTATTCACTCTAGTCTGTTTGTGAAGTGTGTGGCAAGTGAATGAATTAAGATAAACGCAGAAACAAACTCAGCTTAAGGTCAGGAAAGGTTTGTGAATAGGCTGTGTTTATGACTGCCTGTGAGTTTTATTTATTTATTTATTTATTTAATATTTGGGTGGAACATTCAGGGACAAACGTAAGTCTAACATTTCCAAACTTTTGCTTGTCACTTTTCACTGCTGGCTAATTTTCCTGAGCCGTGAGAGGCCTGATGTGTTTCTCTGCCCGTAGATGATGCTCCTTGATTCGATGCGGGCAGAGAAGAAACTGATGGACATGCCCAAAGTGTGAATCAGAGGCACTGGAATATGAGGAAAATTTATATCCTCGACTGTACGTAATGAAGTTTTGAAGTGTGATCTACGGGTGGGCTAATGCTGTAGGGCTGTGCGTCCCCTTAGTAATTAAACAATAAATAGAGAGAGAAATAGACAGATGGGTCGATGGATAGATAGGTAGATAGATAGATAGATAGACAGACATGCAGAAAAAAGGAACTAAAGGTTGGAACTCTGTAAAATTTCGTCCTCTTCAAGTAAAGAAACTTCGGTCAAGGATAAAACCCGAACAGAGCCAAAGCTGTATAAAGATTAATACAGAATCGCTCTCTCGCTTCATTCGTGCTATCCCCAGACGTTTTTATTTAGTACTGGGGAAGTTTTTGGAGATGGAGGGGTAGATGTAGCCTCCATTAACCACTCCATTAACCCCTTCACTAAGACAGGTGTACCTAAACCTGAATGAAATCCACACAATTTTTTTTTTTTCACTGCGCTTGTAGGGTAAGGGGGAGTTAACGGTGTATATAGAGAAGTCCGAGAATGTGTGTGTGTGTGTGTGTGTGTGTGTGTGTGTGTGTGTGTGTGTGTGTGTGTGTGCGGTAATAAAGAAAATGATGCCGTAACTCTTCCCTTGCTGGAGGTTCGTGAGAGCGTGTGGGTGTGCAAATTACGCTGCCGTGGGAGCAAAAGGCTTGATATTGCTTTCTCTCTCTCTCTATCTTTCGTTCTCTCTCTCTCTCTCTCTCTCTCTCTCTCTCTCTCTCTCTCTCTCCACTGATGCTGTTGTTGTTATAATTATGAACACCAGTATCTCAACCACGAGGCCTCACCCAAGCGAGTCAGCCCAGCCCTTGTGTGGAGGCAGGTGGTACGCGAGAGTAAATAAAGATAAAGTGAGCTAGCTTTAATTTGAACCTGGCAAATTGTGGGCGGAAGCATTGGTTATTATGTCATTAGAAGGAAGGAATTAGAAGAAAGAAGGGCGTGATGTTCAGGATTAAAGTGACAGATGGTGCCGGTGAAAGAGAGAGAGAGAGAGAGAGAGAGAGAGAGAGAGAGAGAGTGAGCTGGATTTAATTACACCTTGCACCTTTTATAACTGTGAGAGGAAGTCTAGGCGGAAGAAGAGGATTTAAGACAAGGAAGGTAAAGTAAGAGTTACATGGATACACAGATTATACAGACGTGGAGATGATTTCTGGATGGTCTGGTTTTAATATTAGAAAGACTTACCCTCTAACTAGGGAAATTATAGAACAGGACAGCGAAGGAGAGAATAATGTTGCGAGAGAAAAAAAAATAAATATAAGATGTCACCAGATAATACCTCTCTGTCTGTCTGTCTGTCTGTCTCTCTCTCTCTCTCTCTCTCTCTCTCTCTCTCTCTCTCTGGATTTTGAACATTATAGATCAAAACAGTTTACCATAATTACTGTGGTTGTAGTAGTAAGCTCATAAGTTATTTTCATAATACTTCCTTGTGGGCGTAGGGGTTCGAGGTTAGGCTACGTGATTCTAAGTATTTAAGGGTGGAAGACTGACCTACGCCACTGGCGGCATGGGACTGTACATGAAGATGATGATGATAATGATGAAGATGAAGTAGAGGAAGAGCAAGAAGATGATGATGATGAAGAAGAAGATGAAGAAGAAGAAGAAAAATAAGGAGGAGGAGGAGGAGGAGGTGGAGGAGGAGGAGAAGAAGAAGAAGAAGAAGAAGAAGAAGAAGAAGAATTGGGTTTATGGTACGACTGTCACCCTACCTGATTATTCTTCCACTAGACCACAAGGCGTCACAGAGATATGGCAGTAAACAATTGCTATAATCGATTCAGTATTAAACAAGTAATTTGATGTTATCGTTTTCTGCGCTGTATTTGAGCCAGAACTGTTCTAAAAGCTGGGCAGAAAAAGAAGGTGTAAGGAAAAGACTAATAGTTTGACGATAGAAAAACCAAGTGTGTCATGCGAAATGAAGCTGAGAGTGGCAGATTTTGATGTAGAAAAGAAATGAGACTATAGTTAGAAAGTAGAAAAAAAGGAAGTATATTAAAGAAGAGGAGGAGGAAGATGGCATTTGAAAGTAAGGAAAAAATTAAACGAAAATTGAAAAGATGACGAGGTGTTGACATTGATAATGCTCAAGAGAGGAAGAGGAACTGAAAAGACAGACACTAATAAGAAGTATGAGAAGAAAATGAGAGGAAAAAATAGGAAGAGGAAGAGACAGATGTGCATTACACCTGGGAGAGGAAGAGGAAGATGAGCATTAGGGCAAGATCATGGGAAAGGGGAAAAGGGTGACTTAGATTCAGATGCCATTTCTGAGGCTCCTATGACTGATTCTCGGCTAAATTAAATGGTCTTGCTTTGGGTGGAACAGAACACTAAAGCTGTCCCGACGATGAGAGGTTTAAAGACGGACAGTCACGGTCAGTATTTTCTTTACAACGTCACAAAACAGCGTCAAAAAATAAAAAGAAAATGAATAAAGAAAGGACTAAAAGAAACGCGCCATATTACTAAGGAGGTTAATGGAGATTTTTACTATCTCATTTGAGGCCTCCTCGTATAGTCTATAACTTAAATTTTCTGGGGCCAACGAGAATATATATGGCATTTCGTTCCATCAGTTGTGAACCCCAGACATGTAAACGAATAACTGATCTGGGGTGGGATTCACAGACATGTTACAAATGATTCTATGCTGTAACATGGATGTGCTTTTTACGCGAAGAAATTGAAATACGGATAAATTTTTGCACTCTCTTCCATGTACTCTTCATGCCAAAGGAAATCTTAGTCACACGGTAATTTTCCCCTCGTAAGCAAGATTTGTTTTGCAGGAAAGTCAAGGAAAAGAAAGTGCAGAATCTCCCCGTGCCTCTTGTTCACCCTGCTGTAATACATCTGAGTCACGAGAAGAAATTGATCGTAAGCTTGTTCGTGAATGCGAGTCCAGGCCTGTAAATAAAATGATACCCCGACCACACTGATCTGTCGCGGCGCTTCCCTTCTTCCGCCGATTAAGTTGAACTGCGTGGGATTGATATAGTAGCAATGATGGAGAAAGTGAGAAAATGGCACGCAAGAAAGAAAACACCAGAAACATGACAGAGTGAGAGCATATGGGAGGAGAGCATCATCATCAAACCCTACCAATCGCTGAAAAAGAAAAAAATAACTGTGTGGTAAACGGTACAACAGGAAGAGAAAGTTGGAGATGTGAGGGTGGAAGAGGAAGAAGGTGGAGCAGGAAGAGGGTGAGAGGAAACCATTAAACAGAGGGGGTGTGGGGTGGAGGTACTGCAGGAGACAGGAAGGTAGGGTGGGGTTGGAGTGAGGGTGGGGCGGTGCAGAGTAGAATGAGAGGTGGGGCATTAACGTAACACACCCATGACATAATATCCTTAATTTCTGACACAATTTTAAGCTCACTACCAACTTTCTACAGCTGACAAAAGGAATGAAATGAATGTCTGACTTTCGCAAAAATGCATCTTAAGTGGAGGTATTTCATTAGATGTTCTTATAGCTATTATAGAAAGGCAACTCCATAGCTATGTTGATAATCATGGTGTACACTCGATCAAAAATGTATCTTTACGTAGGTGATCGATGATTTCACAGTGAGCGTTGCTGCTGTTATCGTTTTCTTCTCAAGGTAAATAATTCTGAATGATAGTTTATTTTAAATGTTGAAACTTCATGCTTTACTAGGTGTTGATTATACACATCAGTGAAAAGTGTCTGAACATTTTCAAGTGGCTCGTCCACTGTCGGAAAATGTCAAAACGGGCAAGTGTAAAGATTCACTTTTTTGATCGTGTGTGCAAGATTCAAGTTTCGTCAAGATAAATTAGTTGTATATCCAAGTGCTTTGTTAACCCGTCATAAGCCACCGTAATATCATGATAGCATTGTGAAATCTAGTTGGCTTTAGATGGTAACTGCTAAACTTAGAACTGAATGAAGTCGTTTAATGGTTGGCAGAATGCAGTACTTAAATGCGACCGGAGGAGGGAAAGGGATGATTTTTGCTCATTATTTTGCATGACAGTATGGGCTGAGTTTCTGAAGGCAAATTTAGTAACGCTAGACCAGTTGAAAGCACAATATGGCAGGGTTGTTAGCTCGGCGGTGGTTGTTTAGTGGCGTTGTTCTTAGATTAATGGCACAGCATGACAGATTTAGCCTTTTCATGGTTGGGAGATTTTTAGTTTTCCAATCCAGACAACTTCAGAAGATTATTTAGTTGTTTAGCTAAGAATGGTTAATAATAATTTGTTGTAGCTAAGTGTGTAGGTAAGTAAAGTAAGTAAGTAAGTAAATAAGTATGTTATAAGTAAGTAATAAAGACTTGTAAGTGTTAATGAAGTAGCCTTAGCCCTCTCAAGGAAGACATAACTCTAGTGTTCTGTTCCAGCCAACACAAGACGATTTTATTCAGCTGTGAGTGAGTGATAGGAGCCTGGGTGTTAGTGATACAACATGACATATTTAATAAACCAATTTATCACGCTAGCGGTTGTTTAATGTTTTGGTCCATTAGGCTTGGCAGGAGATGGATGCCTTCGTCTTTGCCAGTGTATGACAGAATGGTTGATATTATGGAGACCTGGAGATTGGCTGGGACTGGGTGTAACAGCCAAACATCCAATAGGTAAAAATGCCAAAAGATAGGAGAGAATTTAATCCTGACTCAGACTAATGATGGTGATGATTAACCGTTTCATGGTCGCATCTTTTGTTTTAATCCAGCTAATGACCGACGATTGTATTCAACTGTGAGGTGGTATGGGAACCTGAGAATTTTGAAAATAAGCGCAAGACGGAGACAGACAAAGTACGTGGAGATTATTCACTGACTGCATCAAATCCATCGCACCCTGAGGCTATCTCGGCCAGACAGAGTTACTAACGGACTGTCCTCGTTAAATGACAGAGTAAGAGGAAGATTTTTGAGGTCAGGAGAGTCTGATTATGAACGCCAGGCAAATTGATAGCACCACATGGCAGTGTAGTTAGCTGGGTGTTGCTCTGATAAACTGGAGAGCAGACAAAGAAGGGTAAGCGTGGTAATTGGAGCAAAAAGAGGGAGTCTCCATGTGTGAAGTGTTGTGAGGAAGTCCCCCCGTACACCCCCCCCATTTTCTTTGTCTCTTGTCTGTCTCTGTTTCTGTCTCTGGCTGTTTGTCTGTATGTCTCCTGTATCTATCTATCTATCTATCTATCTATCTCTGTATCTGTCTATCTATCTGTTTATCTATCTATCTTTTTTCTTTCTTTATATCAGGCTGTCCATATACTTCTCTGCCTAATACACCAATATCAGAAAATTTTCGAGTAAATATTTGGTCGAGAAAATATTATAATTGACTACAAACCCTGACCTTTGACTTCCTTAACAACAGATAACCCACTATTACTCCGTGCTTGCCAGAGATAACAAAGGTAACACGAAGCCCTTGAGACGTGGTAAGTGTGGTTTCACGTGGAGGTGATAAAAATTGGCAGCCACAGTAATATAATTTTTTCGACCGAATATAAAATTAAGAAAATGCTGGTGTCGGAGAGATAGAGATAGATAGAGAGATAGAGATGGAGATATACAAAGAGAAATAGAGATAGAGAGATGCATAGGCTCGATAGACAAACAAAAAAGTCAGTTGGAATAGTTCTGTGAGTTCGACTGTGTAAAAATCGTAATATAAAATAAAAAATACTAAAACTGAATAATACTTTGACTCCAATTCATTAAAGTAAAAATAGCTTTAAAAAATAGCTAAAAGGCAGACAATTACTCCAATTCTAATGGTTCGTAAACTGTTGAGGGAAACGACTGTGGGAAGAAGCAGAGCATTAGTGGGCAGGGAAACATTTATTACCAGGCATTACCAGCTCACGAGAGACGAGGAAAAGTAAGAAGCACTAAACCTCCTTCCATTACTTGCTGAAGGAGTCAATCGCGTGAGAAAAGGGATTATATTTTATAGAGGTCGTTTTAAGGGACTGAAAAAATAAAAATAAAAATAAGAATAAAAAATAGTGATGATCATATATATAGAATGTTAGGTATTGAATGACTGACACTATTATTTATTTAAAAAGATGGCGAATCAAAAAAATAACTTTATGCTTTGGTGAAGATGTTGATGGTGAAGTTATGTTGTTACGGTGCAGGTAGGAAGGATAAAGGAGTTTTTTCTTGCCTTAAGAACCGTACACCTTTACCGCAGTGCATCATACACCCCCTCCCCTCAACACAAACACATACAGTAGACACCCCACCACTTTCTCTCTCTCTCTCTCTCTCTCTCTCTCTCTCTCTCACACACACACACACACACACACACACACACACACACACACACACACACACACACACACACACACACACACACACACACACACACACACACACCGCTCGCTGGCGCAGTGGTAACGTTCTCGCTTGCCATCTGATAGACGGGAGTTCGCGCCTCGCTCAGGTTGTGAAAAGTTTCACTGACGAAGTGGGTGGTCACTGTCCCCCTTGAGCAAGGGGACGGGTGTGTGCGTGTGTGAAGGTCACAGCCTTGCCCTTAGATCGGACTATATGAGCTCTCAGCTCTCTTCCGGGAGGGTAAAAAGCTGACGATCACGACCATCAAGTGATCCTGACCGACCCGGTGAATTACACACACACACACACACACACACACACACACACACACACACACACACACACACACACACACACACACTTCTTTGTAGCTCCTCATAACTTTCATTCATCTGCTAGAGTTACGTTTTTTGCTTCACCTTTCAATTAATTAACCTGTAAAATTCGCCAGGCGTTAGTTAATTGGCTAGCATGAATAGATAAGACGTCCCAGATGATTTAAGGGTTAATTTGTATATTTTCTGGAGGCTGTTACATTTAGTTTTAGAATTTGACTCTGGCTAAAATTGACCTTACAATTCCGATGTTAAAGTTATGGGTTTTGTGACAAGCTGGACGTGTGTGTGTGTGTGTGTGTGTGTGTGTGTGTGTGTGTGTGTGTATGGTGAGACGGTATAAAAACAGTCGTGCGCCATTTGTCTGTCTGTCATATGGGGACCACTTAATTCATCCCCCCCTCCCCCCCTTCTCTCTCTCTCTCTCTCTCTCTCTCTCTCTCTCTCTCTCTCTCTCTCTTTCTCAGTTTGTTTACCTCACCTCTTTCTAGTCTCTCCCTTTCCCTCACACGTCCTCTGTTAGGTAGAGTTTCCCTTGAGTTTTGAGGGAAACTAATTCTGTGTTTGAATCAGGTATAATTGGCTGAGAATAAATGGATCCACGTGTGTTTTGATTACGTAACCCAGAGGTGTACACAGGTGAGAATACTTACAGTATACTTACACATAGGCATACTGACACATTTACGCACATGAATTTTGTCTATTTATGTCTGTTTCTGTCTCCGTCTGTCTGTCTCTCTGTTTGCCTACATGTCTGTCTCTGAAACACACACACACACACACACACACACACACACACACACACACACACACACACACACACACACACACACAGCCTCTTTCTCCCTCTCTCTCGCGCCCCACTCACCATTGTGTCCACGTGATAGGTAACCTCCTGCATATTCATTCTGTTGACCATTCTCACGACTCTTCTCATTTAATACCATCACCTCCTTCCTCTGTTACCACTACTTTTACTACCACTATTACCACGACTACCACTACTACCAGCACTACCACTACTATCAACACTACCATTACTACCACTGCTTCCACCACTACATCCCCCAGTACCATGACTACCACTACCACCACTACCACTATTACCATTCCTACCGCCGTTAACCACAGTGCTACCACCACCACCTTCTTAATCTGTAACCACAATTGTTACTACCACCACTACCATTACTACCACACTGCTACCGTACCACCAGGTCTTCGCTCTGTTGCCACTACAGTCACAACCACCACTACCATTACCACCACTACTACCCGTCACCACAGTATCACCACAACGATCACCATTCAGGCTCCTATGACTCACTCTCAGCTGAATAAAATCGCCTGGCGTTAGCTGGAGCAAGAATACTAGAGTTGTCTCTACCATCAGAGGGTAAACGCCTGCACTACCATTCACATCATTAACACTTCTACAGTCACTTCTGCTATAGTTCATTCATTTTAACTTGGCTCAGATTTTCGTCATTTTGCACAGCTTCTTTCACGCAGCTCAGTGGCGGAAAAAGACAATACTACGCGTGTACATCCTTTCCAGAGCACTTCTTCGTGACTAGCACCATATTCCAGTATTAATCTACTGTTACAACTCAGCATTCTAAGTGGAGAGATGGCAGTGTTAGGCCAAGTTAAAGTGAACAGGATATTCCGCCACTTAACACTTCTACCACTTAAACCTTTGTACTTAATTACTGTTTCTACTTTCACAACGGCACTATTGCTTTCCTTCTACTCCATTACTTCACTACTACGATCACCGTCACCACCACCGCCAGTCCCACCATGTACCACCACAATCGCCACCACAGTCACCACAACAACCACAACCCTCATTATCCTGCCAACCACCACCACAATCGCCGCCACAACAACCACAGCCCTTACCACCACAGCTACCACCGTGACCTCATCTATCACCATCACTTCAACCACAAAGTCACCACCATCACCACATCAGTCCCCACCACATCCACAGTCTGAGCAACCACACTCACCACCATAACCACCACAGAAACCACAGCTCTCACCACCACAATTACCACAGAATATTACCGTGATCTAATCTGTTACCAAAGCCACCATTTTTACCGCCATAATTACCACCACTGCTACCACAACCTCCACAACTACCACAACCTCACCACAACTCCCACCCTACCACAATTGCCACAACATCCACAACCTCACCACAAAAGCAGCCAGTCCTCACATCTACCACCCCACCCTACAACAACCACAATCTCCACGACCAAAACAACCACAATCCCCACATCTTCCACCACAACCTCACCACAGCTACCACCACAACCACCACCGTGACCACCCCAAAAACACACATCCCGCTCCATTCTGGGAAATTGAATACGTCGGCGTGAAGGAGACAAAAAATAATCCCGTTCTAAACGTGTGGGAAACGCGGCATCCCTCATTGTGGCCGTTTGTCACCTTTCGGGAGTCTAGAGTCGTGGTTTCGTGGGAGTGAGAGTTACTTTGCACCTGTTCCTCTGCGATTTAATTATGCATACTAGACCGTGGGCTTAGGAGTTTTCCTGATACCTCATCCTCCGCGATCTATTTTTGCTCATTACACCTTCGGGCTTAGGAGTTTTTCTTTCCGGCTCTTCCTCAGCGATTTATTATGTATCTCTTACGTTGATATTCTCCTGGAAGGCAATCTACTGGTGTTGGAAAGGAACGCCCCCATGTGATGGCATCGGTATACCCAGGCGGCTCAAGTTCCTGGTTATACAGACGTCCCTCAACCACTTCCTTGTTCCCCGAAAAGGGGATGGTTGATCAGATGAGCCTGCGATAACAATAACAACAAGAGAACCCAAGTGAATTATTTAACATCGACATGGCCACTACATTATACGGTCCCTATTTCTACTTGTAAATCATATACACTTCCTTTATTAGTGGGACATATGGTGACGTTGATATTTTTTGATAGTACAGTAATTAGCATTCTGTATTTTTGGTAATAGTCAGCAGTCTGTATTTTATATTTACCGTATGCAAAGTGGTCTTACAGTAAAATTAACGACCCATACGCTGAAATTTGTAGGTTAGGGAAGAGATGGTATTTTTGAAGCCTCTTGTGGCCAGAATAAGGACGCCCCAGGGGAGTGTGGCGGCGACGCTGAAGAAGATGCAAACAAACTCGTTCAGGATGCTCGTGCTGAGAGGGTGGTGTGGCGAGGTGGGTGCGTGTGGCCCCAAGTTTGCCCTGACTCTCTCACACACTCTCACCCTCTGACATGGAGTGCGTTATCCTGAGTGCCTGTCGTGATGTGGCGTGATGTGCTGGAGAGGGTGGTAGGCAGGTGGTATGTAGGAAGGGATATAGGTAGGTACTGTAGGTAGGTAGGGAGAAAAGTAGGTAGGTAGGTAGGGAGAAAGGTAAGTTGGTAGGTAGGGGTGGTAGGTTAGGTGGGGAGAAAAGTAAGTTGGTAGGTAGGGGTGGTAGGTTAGGTAGGGAGAAAGGTAAGTTGATAGCTAGGGGTGGTAGGTTAGATGGGGAGAAAGGTACATAGGTAGGTAGGGGTGGTAGGTTAGGTAGGGAGAAAGGTAAGTTGGTAGGTAGGAGTGGCAGGTTAGGTAGAGAGAAAGGTAGGTAGGTAGGTGATAGGTTAAGTAGGAAGAAAGATAGGCAAGACTGCAACTTTGTTAGATATATTGTGGACAGACAGACAGACATGGGTGATCACATAACCTCCGCCCAGCTTCGCTGGTAGGGAGAGGAGTTGGTAAGAGGGAGTGTGGATAGGGCATAAGTAGGATTATGTGGAGTGGGGTTGGAAGGTAAAGATGTAGGCAGAGTATAGGTAGAAATAGAGAGAGAATATAGGTAGGAATATACGAGTCGGTAGGTAAAGGTGTGGGTTGAAAATAGGTAGGCATATACGGGTCCGTAGGTAAAGGTCTGGGTAAAAAATAGGTAGGAATCGAGGGCGTCGAGTTGTTATTATAAGCTGGGGATGTGAATAGATCTGCAATTAGGAAAAAGCAAAAATTTCCTATAAAGAAGAGACAACGTAAATAAGAAAGGAGAAGAATGAGAGAAGAATGAGAGAGAAAATGTATTACGTTGAGAAGACAGAGGAGGGAGACTGAGGATGATTGTGTGTTTAAGAAGAAGGATGAGGAATAAAACAGATAATGCAAATAGTGGTGACGAAAATAATCTTGGAAAGAATAAGTAGGAAGATTATATTACTGCTGGTGAGTAAATTGATTGTCAAATAGATAGATAGATAGGATAGATATTACAATGAGCAATACTGGTAGCAAGACAGAGGCAGATAGATAAAGAGAGAGAGAGGAAATGGAAATAACTGTAGAAACCAATAGATCGATAGGTAGATAGATGGACGTAAAGTGATAGATGAGATAGATAGAAATTCATGGACAGATAGACAGAGATAGGCAGATAGATGGATGGACAGATAGATGGATAGAAGTGGTAGCGGATGAGATGTAAGCTGTCATTTAGGGGAAGTAACTGTTCTCTCACCGATCATTACTCACTACTCTCTCTCTCTCTCTCTCTCTCTCTCTCTTTGTGTGTGTGTGTGTGTGTGTGTGTGTGTGTGTGTGTGTGTGTGTGTGATGGAGGATGGGTTGTCACTGAATAGGGAAAGGAATTCCTGAAGGTATATTTCTAGAGGACAATTTTTTTTTTTTTTTTTTTAGGATGCAGTGTCAGGTACTATATAACTGATAAATTTGTGGTCAATATTTGCCCCTATAACATTAATCTGAAAAAAATGAAATTGTGTTGAATTTTACCTGCCTTTATTTCTGCCTGTCTATGTATGTCTGTCTATCTGTCCATTCCTAATTCAATTCTCCCCACACTTTTCTACCTTGAAATTTCTTCCCTCCTTTCCACCTCCACTCCTACTTACTTACCGTGCTCCCTCCTCCCTTCCTTCTCTCCTTCCTCTTCCCTTTCTCTCTCCCATCCTCCCTCCAGCTTGATTTCCTTCTCCTTCTCCTCCTCCTCCTCCTCCTCACTTTTACTTTTGCTATCTTCACTCCTATTCCTCCTCCTTCATAGTCTTCATTCATTCATCCATCCATACTGCCTTCTTCCTCTCTCATCTATCTTCTCCTTTTCTCATACTTACTCCTTTCTTTTTATTCAGTTCTTCCTCGTTTAGCATACTTTCTTCATCCATCTATCCATCCTTCCTATCTCCCCCTCTCTCTCTCACCCACCTTCGCCCACTCTGAAACTTCCTCCTTCTCTTTCCTTTTTTTTTTTTTTTTTATCTTCCTCCTTTGCCAAATTCATCTTAATCATTCATCCATCCTACCGCGTTTCTCTCTCTTCTGTCGTCGTCCTCTCTCAGTCTTCCTCCTTTCTGTCTTTGTTCTTCTCTGTTACCCTCCTTTACGATCTCCCTCCCTCCTCCTCCTCTCTCAGTCTCCCTCTTTCCCCCTCGCCCCCCTCCTCATCAGTCTTCCTCCTTCCCCTTCCTCCTTCTCTCTCAGTCTTCCTCCTTGTTATCTTTATTCTTCTCCGTTACCCTCTTCTATCTCGCTCCATCCAAATCTCTCCCCTCTTCCTTGCTACTTTTAATCTTCTCTTTTACTGTCTTTTCCATCTCCCCTCACGTCCTCTTCCTCCTCTCTCAATCTTCCATCTTTCTCCCTCCTCTCCTTCCTTCCTCCTCCCCCACTTCTCCAAGCAAAACACATCTCCAAGACGACAGGTGTTTTTCCTTAAGTCCAAACACCGTACCTTAGTCTATTATTATCGGTGTTTGGTGGGCCTCTTGAAGTGATTTTTTTTTTAGACGTAATAACAGGTGGTATTAGAAGGTGGATTGCAGGAAGTGTGTGTGTGTGTGTGTGTGTGTGTGTGAGAGAGAGAGAGAGAGAGAGAGAGAATTGGAGGGTTTGTTCGTGTCTGTGGGGGGAGAAATAGACTGATAGAAGTATGTTTGATAAAAAGATAGACAAACAGATATGTGTGTGTGTGTGTGTATGTGTGTGTGTGTGTGTGTGTGTGTGTGTGTGTGTGTGTGTGTGTGTGTGTGTGTGTGTGTGTGTGTGTGTGTGTGTGTGTGTGTGTGTGTGTGTGTGTGTGGAGGTAGCAGACAGTTATGTAGCAGTGGAGTAAATCTGTGGACCGTATCGGTGTTATGTGGCGCACCTCACGTCACCACACATCACGTCACCACACATCACATCGTCATCACACATCACATCACCACACATCACTTCATGTCATTACACATCACATCACGTCACCACACACCACATCACGTCACCACACAGCGCGTCGCGTCACCACACATCACATCATGTCAGCACACATAGTCACCACACACCACATCACGTCATCACCACACATCACATAGTCATCACACATCACATCACCATACATCACCACACACCACATCACCTCACCACACCACACCCTAGCACCGCCTTAATCAATGTTCATCACCACTCTCATCTCGACTCCTTTCATCTCAGTCATCACCTCACTCATCACAACTATCATCACACACATTTCCCTTCTCTTCACATTCAAAAGATAGATCGGACTGAGCATGGTCTGACTTTTTTCTCTTACGTCTCTTCCAGCTCTTTTTTTTTTTTTTTTTTTTTCTTAAATTGATGACTTTTAAAAAATGAATTTTATGTATTTTGCATTTCACCAGTCTTTTCCCTTTTCTTTCTTTTTTTTTTTTTGAAGTGTGGATTTACAAAATGAAACTGTTATATATATTTTGTTTTTCACTAGTCTTTTCTGTTTGCTAATGTTTTTTATTTAATTGTGAGCCTAGGAAATGAAACTGCTGCACGTGTTTTGCTTCTCGGCACATGATTCCCTGCCCCCTCTCCTTCTTTTTATTTTTTCCTATTTGATCGTGGTTTTAGAAAATGAAAGAACTATATACATTTCCATTTGGTCCAGAATGTCGCTCGCGTTCTCTCGCCACCATTGATATAGTTTTCTTTTTTCTTTTTCTATCTATCTATCTATTTATTGCCAGACGCCTCAATCCCGTGCGGGGTGGCCACAAACAAATCGCCTCCACGTCGCCCTGTCCCCCGCGATTTCACTGCCCTGCTTCCAACTCACCCCCCCCCCCTCACTCATATACCTCTCCACCCCATCCCTCCATCTCATCCTCGGGCTCCCCCTCCCTCTCCCCCCCTCCACCTCCACCTCACTCACTCTTTTTCTTTTTTACGGACGAGAGGAATGGAGTGGTTCAGTGTGCGTGGGGTGTCGCGATGCGGATATGAATTAATTTTTTTTTCGTATTTTTTGATGGTTTCATTATAGTTATTTCTGGATCAAATGAGTAGGAGGGAGAGCACAGGAGAGCTCATTATTTCTTCAGTGTTTTGTGGTGGACAGATACCGTCGTTTTAGAGTCTGTGTGGTCCGGACTATTTGGGAAATAATAATAATAATAATAATAATAATAATAATAATAATAATGACAATGATAATAATAAATAAATAAATAAATACACCATTTGACTGAAGAGGTTAATCTGAACATAATCATTCGGCGACAGGAACAGCAAAATAAAAAGGTCTCTTTGTAATAAATGAGAAACGTGAAAGCAATACCGCGATGTTCAAAAACTGTCTGACTGGAAGTTGAGCAGAAGAAGGTGAGCAATAGGAGAAAGGTGAGAAGAAGGTGAACAGAAATAGGAATGTGAGCAGAAGAAGGTGAGCAGAAGGAGGAAGGTGAGCAGAAGAAGGTGAGCAGAAGGAGGAAAGTGCGCAGAAGGTGAGCAGATGAAGAAGAGCAGGAGGAGGATGCTATTGGGTTGGTGATATCTAAAAATTGACCGGAATTTTGCTGATTGTCATGACTTGTGAAAGATTAATATTAAAAGCCTTGATCTCGTACTTTACTCGACTACTACGAAAAGGGAGAAAAACTTCCAGGTCACAGTATTTTTCTTTTGTTCATTTATCACTCAGAATCACTTATATTTTTTCTCGCAATTTCACTCTCTGTGTTAAGTGTAATTTAAGAGATGTTGCTGTATTCAAGGTGTTAATGAAGAACAGAGATGAACAGGTGAGTTAACGATGAACAGAGATGAACGGGGAAGTTAATGATGAACAGAGATGAACAGGGGAGTTAATGATGAACAGAGATGAACAAGGAAGTTAATGATGAACAGAGATGAACGGGGAAGTTAATGATGAACAGAGATGAACAGGGAAGTTAATGATGAACAGAGATGAACGGGGAAGTTAATGATGAACGGAGATGAACGGGGAGGTTAATGATAAACAGAAATGCCTGGAAGTTCCCTAAATCGACTCCAAATCTCACAGGAAGCAACACCAAGCAGTAAATCGACAAAAAGGCTAAGAATGTCAATCGAATCAGCCTAATTAAACCAGCTTGTTGTAGTGAAGAAGCGGAAGAAGCGGCCTCCCTCTGATCTACCCCTGACGAAGTGCAAAAAATTTTCTCCCAAGACAAACTGATTTCTTGGGTTCCCTTCCTCTTTCCTTTCCTTTCTTGAGCTGAGCGAAAATTGACATATTTTTTTGCCATTTGAGTTTTTTATTTTGATGTGTGTGTGTGTGTGTGTGTGTGTGTGTGTGTGTGTGTGTGTGTGTGTGTGTGTGTGTGTGTGTGTGTGTGTGTGTGTGTGGAGATGCTTGTAAACCGCGTCAGGGCTGGTTAGTTATCAATCATCCAGAGAGAGAGAGGTAACAGTCGCTCAGATGGCCGAATACCAGGAAGTCACAGCAAGAGGCTCCCATGCAGGGGTGGGTGGGAGTGCCTAGCGGTCTTGGTGCCGTAGTAAACAAGGAAGAGGAGCTGGACGTGACAAAATCGACAGGCACGGGTTAGTCTTGCCCATCACACCTGGTCTCGCATTCTCGTCAATTAAGAAGACTCCCTAACACCTATTCCTAAGCGATTTATTATACTTTTTGCTTCTTACTGTCCATGTAACACCTTTCCCTAAGCCACTTATTTTGCTTATTGCTCCTTTCCATTTCCTAACTTTTTCCTAAACGATTTATTTTGCTGATTGTACCTTACTGTCCATCTTCTTGTTACTTAAATCATTCCAATATCTCCATGCTCTTCATAACGTGCTAAAGGATGTGACCCAACCATTTCCCAAAATAAATCGGTAGGGAAGAGGTGTTATGGAACCTCCTTGACCGACGAGAATACGAGGCCCGGTCTACGAGCTTCTGAATCCGCCCTTACGTGGGATGTGGGATTCACGAACGCATTTACGATCATTTCCGCGTCGTAAGTTCCGATGTTTTTTCTTTTTTTTTTTTTTTTACTGGATGAAATACAGGCGCCCTTCTTTGTCCTCGTCCCACGTTCCTTTCCTTGTCCTCGTCCCACTTTCCTGTCCTTGTCCTCGTCCCACTTTCCTGTCTTTGTCTTCGTTCCACTTTCCTTTCCTTGCCCTCGTCCCACTTTCCTTTCCTTGCCCTCGTCCCACTTTCCTTTCCCTGTCCTTGTCCCAATCTTTTCTTAATCTACACTAACCAATTTTTTCAGAAACAGATAATTGTAGGTAGTAGTGCGACAGTAAGAGGAGAATATTTAACATCATAGAGAAAATCTTCATCTCCTTAATTATCCCTAATTACTGACAGCTATTTAAAGGACCCTGTGTACTAGTTGGATATTTTTAGCCTGCATTCCATACTAGTGAATGTAGTCAGCATTGATATAAAAAAAGGTCAGATAAATTCCATCACCTATGCTTCAGAAATTATCGTCAAATTCTGGGGCTTCTCCACACCGTCGCATTTCAAGTTATAATAATACATCACTTTTTTTCAGGGTTGTATTTAAACTGTATATCTGTTACACAATCTCCTTTACAGTTATACACCGCTTCCGCACACAGTTTACACGTATTTCACACCTTAACGTCCCACCATAAACTCTCTCTCTCTCTCTGTCTGTCTGTCTGTCTGTCTCTCTCTCTCTCTCTCTCTCTCTCTCATCCTCAACATCTTCCATTTCATTCCCATCACCATCATTTTTTGTCATACCATTTTCTTTACTACATGCATGTAAGAGGGAATACTACAGAATTATTGAACTTATCCACACGGTTTCAACGTATCCCTTTCCTCTCTTGCACCCTTCCTCCTTGGCCTTCATCGACAGCGTTCCTTAGAGTGTTGTGGCTTGTAGAAAATGGCAAATAATCTACGTAATCTAAATAAAGAATCTAAGTAAAAGAATCTAAGTAAAAAAAATATAAACACGATTCGGTATGATTAGGTTGTCTTCGTGCTTAACCAATTGACGATCGTGACGCAAGGGAAGTTGATTAAATTAAGAATCTTCTGTTTTATCTTTCCATCCGTCTTTCCGATTTGATATGTTCTCTGGGTGATAAAAAGCAGTTCTTAATGACACTCTCGGGCTTCTGCTACTCACTCTCAGTTGAATAAAATCGTCAGGCGTTATGGTTTGGAATACTAGATTTGTCCTGAGCATGAGAGGGCTATCATCATCTGGGAGGTTATCCAGATGAGGAAGAGGAGGAAGAAGCAGGAGATGAAGGAAGAAGAGAAGAAGAGGGAACAGGAAAAAGAGTTGAGGAGGAGGTGGAGAAAGCAGGAAACTAGGAGAAAGAGAAAACAAGGGAGAAGGAAATTAAAAGAGTGAGGAGGAAGAGGAGACGACAGAATCATCAAGAGGCGGAGGAAGAGAAACAGAGAGAGCAGGAGAAAAGTGTGAGGAGGAACAAGAGGAAGAAGAGTAAAAAGAGGAGAACGTGAGTAACCAATGCGACACAGGGAAGAGGCGGAGGTGGGAGCGTGTAGGTATGTGCCGAGGAAAATGGAAAATGTCAGAGGGGAAAGAATGTGGAGGAGAGGAGAAAGAATTGGGACTGTGGCAGGAATGGAAAAATGGGTGATTGAGAGGGGATGCGGAGGTGTGGTGACCGGATGAATAGAGAGAGAGAGAGGGGAGAGGGGGAGAGAAACAGAGAAAGAGAGGGAGGAGAACGAGCGAAAGAGAAGGAGGGAGGGGAGGGGTAAGAATCTTCACATCGTCCACTGCAAGAACACCAACAAAAAACACAACCCATGCATTAGACAGAAGTACCCGTAAAATACTGCTAAAAGGCAAACGTAACCAGGAGCTGAAAGTGAGCGTTAGAGGACTCGGCAACGTAATAAATAACGGGAAAAAAATGATGAACCGTGAGAAGAGAGAAAGGTGGGGTTTTAGTAGGGGTGTGGGGGTGGAGGGTGAGAGTTTAGTGGGGGTGTGGGTGGGTTGTGGGGGAAGGGAGGGTGTAGGTAGGTTGAGGGGGGAAGGGTAGGTGGGTCAGCTTGGGAACTCGCTAACTGTGTGCGGTTCCTGTGCTCTATCTACGAAATTTCTTGAGCCTATGGTGTGTGTTTGTGTGTGTGTGTGTGTGTGTGTGTGTGTGTGTGTGTGTGTACTTTTATCCTCAGTCATGTAGCCATCAAATAGCTGTATAGTCTCAACACAAAAATTTTGGGGGAACGAACCTTTCACTGGATAGTTTAATTTTTGAACTGATTTTGTCATGAGGACTTAGGAAGTGATTTCCCCCCCTAAGTAGTGGAATGCAATTTTACTAATGAAAAATACTGGGGGGGAACCGTTGCTCTCGTTCCCCCTCTAGCACGCCACTGCTACTAATATTTTTTACAACTATTTTAAAATTCATTATTAAAGTGAATATTTCCTCTCTCTCTCTCTCTCTCTCTCTCTCTCTCTCTCTGTCTTTGTGTGTGTGTTTGTGTTTGTGTGTGTTTGTGCGTGCGTGAGTGAGTGCGTGCGTGCGTGCGTATGAATTCTGATGATAATTCACTGCTATGAAGACTCGCCCATCATGAAAACCGGTCTAAATCTTTCATAATGACAATCCCATAAGTCTCTGGCGTCCGGTGCTTGGAGTAGCGTATAAAGTGTTGTGTGAGATACCTGGACGTCCACTCCCACGGCGCTCACCTGCACTTAACGGCGTGTTCCGATGCGCACCTGATGAGCTCCTGCCTCAGATTGCACGGTGCGAGTGAGAGGAGCTTTTCCCGCATTTTACCGCACCACAATTTTCCGAGAGTTCCCGTACGCTCTTCAGTCGCCGCTAAAAGACTTGAGGGTCATATATTCTTTGTCTTCTGAGGCCCCCTAGCACTTCTTCGTGACAATTTCCTGTTTGTTGGGAGAGAGAGTGGTTAGTGCTTGAATTCTTTGGCTCTCTGATCATGGGTTCTGTGTAGCCTGAAACGTTAGAGGAAATAATGAATTCAAGATGTTACCTGTGTCTCTCTCCCACACATCATTTCCGCTTGTCTATTTATCCTGTTTCTTTTCATCTTACGGAACTCGGCTACTCTCGTAACTTTAAGCCTTGGATGTGTGGGATTTGATGAGTCTCTGTGAGGAAGATGCGAGTCTCCTTGGTAACCAGCCATATTTACCATCCAGATTGACTACATTTTGCCATCATCTGAGCTGAAAGAGGTTGTGGATCCTTGTTAGCTGAGAAACGCATTATAGGTCATTGCTCTTTGTGGTCAAATCAGGAGTATACTCGACTAATATTTCACTTATGCTTTTCACCTTCCTCGGTTGGCTAATATTCCCAAGCTGAGAGAGGCTTGGTACGTGTCTCTGCTCGTACGTGAATCTCTCTGATGAGATGGATCAGGGAGGAACGTGACGGATCTACGATAAGTGTGAAGTAAACCCACTTGAATGGGAAACCAACTTCTATCGTTAACTATACAATTAGGGACCAAATTCGTCTATTATACAATTGCGTCTGCTTCACACTTAATGCATGTAGGTCGCTTTCCTTCCTGACGCACTGTATCAGAAGAAATCAGCTGTGAGGAGAGAAACATATCATGCTTCTCAGCTTAAGACTATTAGCCAGCAGAGGGGAGGGAGAGTCAGAGGAAGTAAAATATTAGACGAACGGTTGTCCTCAATTGCACCTGTATATTCTCGTCCTAGGTACTTATTATGTCAACATTAGAAAGACAGAAACGACTTAAAAAATATATATATCATGGTGTAACGGACAATTTCGCTACAATAGGACCCTGTTGAAGTTATAGATGGAAAGTATACGGTATCGGTTTTGGTAAGATGTGAGGTTTTCGGAAGACGAGTTACCCGCGCCAAACAACACGTCACAAATATATCTTTTCCAGTTACATCCACCCTAAAGTGATCCAGCAACCCAACCCAAGCTACATGATTGAGAGAAGGTGATTGTTGCAGTTACACCTGATAAGTTTACCTGTGTTAGTGTTGGTTGAGTTCTGTGGTTTCAATGTGTTACCTGCACCAAAATTAATCTCACACCACAAATTTATCATATCCTGTTAGGTCGATGCTATATTCTTTTCACCTTAACATGGTCCAGATTCTCGTCCCTTCCCAGCTTTATCTCATGCAGCTGAGTGCCAGAAAGAGACGGTGCTGCAGCTTTACATCCTTTCCATACCACTTCTTCGTTACTAGTGCCATATTCTAGTGCTAATCTGTTATTATAACTCAACATTCAAGATGGGGAAATGGCAATTGTTGTTGTTACTATTTCTGTTCTTGTCGTCGTCGTCGTCGTTGTTGTTGTTGTTGTTGTTGTTGTTGTTCTTCTTCTTCTTCTTCTTCTTCTACTTCCTTTTCTTCTTCTGTTCCTGGTTCATCTGAAAGTGTACTCGGTGGACTGCAGGCTGAATCTGTCCTTCTGCAGCCTACCATCCTCCTTTCGAGGGATAGCGGGGGAGATGAGGGGCATTTGTTTAACCCAATAGTGGAGCCGCCCAGTTATGTTGATGCCACCGCGAGAAGGCGTCCCTCTCCAGCACCGTTGCTAGCCGTACAGTAATGTAATAACAGAAAGCAACCTCGTCACCTCGGTTTGCCTTCTGAATGCAAATAACAGGAAATGCATGGTAAAGGCTGATTAAATAAGTGTGTGTGTGTGTGTGTGTGTGTGTGTGTGTGTGTGTGTGTGTGTGTGTGTGTGTGTGTGTGTGTGTGTATGTGTGTTTGTGTGTGTGTGTGTCAGTGTGGGTGACGATGAACAAGAAGCACTAGGTGGTGAGCTTGGTACCATCAACGGGATGGCTGGTACAAGTCACCCTGGCCTCACCACACCTGTGGGAGCCTCGAACCAAAAATCAAAATCACGCAGTACCTGGTGATTTATGAGTTTATAATATAGTCCTCGTCATAAGCTGCATTTTATATCGCCCTTTTCTGCCGTTGAGTCTTCAGTAATTGTAGAAAGATCGTCTATTAAAGTTCTTATGCTGTTCATAAAGTTGGTTTGGCAGTCTTTCTCACTGTGCAGTACCAGTTATTTTAGAAGACATACGAGGATATCTGTTTATCTGCCTGTCTATCTGTCTGTCTGTCTGTTTGTTTGTTTATCGGTCTATCTGTCTCTGTCTCTCAATCCATTAGAAAAACCAAGCTGTAACAAAACGTACTCAGCGCTGTTGGAAACATCTGAGCAGACAGCATAATCGGCAGTATTTTATAGACCATTACAGCAATTGTGGGAGGGAAGAAAACGCAAGAAGGAAGGGAGGTCTCGTCTGTGGTTAAAAGTATGTTGCCCCATTTACCTGGTGACGTAGTGCTGTGGTTTATTTTTAGGAATTCACGACGATTTTCACCAACTTAAAATAATAATAAAAACTCTGGTTGCAGGTGTTACTAAAAGATCTAACACCCTCCGTTTCATAAAGTTTCCCCTTAGATGAATAAAGCCGTCAAGCGAAGGCAAGGAAACAAAAAGGAAAATGCATCCACTGAAAGGGTTAATGGAGATAAAGGAGGTCAAGGAGCAAGGGCGTGACCTGTAGGTGGAAGAGCAAAGGTTTAATAATTCACAGTGGAATCATAAGAAGGTTGGGAGGGATTATGGGAGGCTGTTAGTGAGGAGTCAATCCCTGAAAGAAGTACGGAGGTTTGCGATCCTGCAATGGCATCAGGGACGTCAACTGGTCACTTATCCTCAAATAGTCTGTGCTAAATTTTTGGTTTCATATGGGACTCCTGCTGTTCACAATGGGTAATATACTGTAGGACGTTTTTGTTATAACTATTTCTAACACTTAACCATTTTATTCAGTCAGAACAATTAAAGTGACGTTCCAGAAAATTGATGTCCCATACCTCCCTCCTCCCCTCCCATTCCCTCCCCTCTCCTTTCCAATACCCTCCCCTCTCCTTCCCAGTTCCCTCCCCTCCCTTCCCCTCTTCCTCCCCTCCCTTCCCCTCTTCCTCCTCTCATCCTCCCCATACCCTCTCCTCTCCCTTCCCATACCCTCCCCTCTCCCTTCCCATTCCCTCCCCTCCTCACATTCCTCTTCCGACACGCCATTGAATCTACGTAAACATGAACTGACATATTTGGGACCGCGTTTGGAGCCGGGATGAAAGTTGGGTCAGTGGGACGAGGTGGTTTTGTTCCTTATAACTGCTCACTTACACGAAACGCCACTTTACTTCAAATTCAGACACCAATTTCCTGCAATTCCGCCACTTACTTTCTCTGGTCCTATGATATTGAAGCTTTTCCCCCCTTCTTTTGTATCACTTTACTTCCTCCAATTCTTACAATCTCGGCTCTCTCTCTCTCTCTCTCTCTCTCACACACACACACACACACACACACACACACACACACACACACACACACACACACACACACACACACACACACACACACACACACACACACACACACACACACACACACACACACACACACACACACACACACACACACACACACACACTCCTTACTTCATTTACAACAATAACAGAAAGCGTCTACACAGTCTTTACCCAGCAGTAGTAGTTACAATCCCAGACTCATTTGAACGTGAACCCAGTGGACTGCAGGCTGAAGTTGCCCGTCCTCTAACCCATCAAAAACAACAAGCATCCTCTACACACCTTTACCCATCTCTTCTCTCCTCTCCACACCTCCAAATGCAATAGTCATCCTCAACACAGCCCTTACTTAACCCTTTCCATTTTGCACTTCTCCATTCTCTCCACATCATATTGCCTCCACCCAGCCTTCCTCTCCACACCTCCACCCAAAACAACAATAATTCTCCACACTGCCTTTCCTTAGCCCTCCTTTCTCCACACATTTTCAATATCTCCGTATCGCACTGCTTCCCTCTTCCTCTGGCGATGGAGAGGTGTCACAGTCCACCGTAATAGCTGTTCTGTTACCTGGATGACTGTGTTCCGGGGCTCAAATGTCGGTGTTCAGGGGGGCAAGTGCTCTGGTCTCCCCCCTCTTTACCTCCTCAGCCTTTTCACTGGTTCGGCACACAAACACATAAGAAAAATCCACCTCGCTTTTGTCGTGTCAGGGGGGGTAAGTGCTCAGGTGTCTTTACGTCTATTCCATGCCAGTCCCTCTCTCTCTCTCTCTCTCTCTCTCTCTTACGATATTTAATTCATCTTAACATGGTCCAAATTTTCGTCCTTTTGAGACCCATTTCTTGTAGCTAATTGGCAAAACAAGACAATGCTGTGCTTCTACTGTATTTTCTTTCCATATCACCCGTTGCTCGTTTGCTGTTGTTGTAGTAGTTCTTGTTGTAGTTGCTGGTATTGCTGTAGTTGTTGCTGTACTTGTTGTTGTTGTAGTAGTTGTTGTTGTTGTAGTTCTTCCTCCCTAACTCTACACAAGCGCATCAGAAGCCATGCTCTCCATTCTTCGTGTCTGCGGGGAAAGTCTGGTCTGAACTGCGGCAATTGGGACATTAACTGTGATTTGCCTCTTCACCGTGAGAACCCAGTCAGGTGGGTTCAGGTAAATCTGTGTAACCGGGACAACTTGTTTTTTAGTCATTTTTTTTTTTCTATGTACCTTTTTGGAGTTGTTTTTTATGCATTATTTTCTAAAGTGTATCTCTGTTGGTTTATTGCCAAGCAGGTGACCAACTTCTTTCATGTGTTGGTTATTTATTTATTTTTTACATTTACCTCAGGGGTCACTTGCTAACCTGACAGGCATCTTCTTTTTTCTTTCCTTTTCTTATCTTTCTTTTCTTTTTTTTAGTATCTTAGGGTCTTTTGCTAAACTGATGATCGTCTTCGTATCCTTGTTTCTTAGGTTTTTCTCAACGGATGTCTTTCCAGACTAATGGGCAACTTCTTTTTTTACTTTTTTATATGTGTCTCAGGAGGTCTATTTGCTAGTCTGATGGCATCTTCTTTTGTATGTTGAGTTATTTCAACTGTTTGCCTGGGGATCTCTTGACAACTGACGGGCAAGATTTTTTTTTTTTTAAGTATATCTCAGGGGGTTTCTCGCTGAACTGATGGGTAGTTTCTTTTGTGTGTGTGTGTGTGGGAGGGTTTTTTTTTTTTTTCACACCTAGAGGGAATATCCGATTAGCTGAATGAAACTGTCTGGCGGTATCAAGTTAAAAAACGCTGTCTTCCTTCTCCCCCTCCTCCTCCTCCTCTTCTTTCTCTTCCTCCTCCACCTCCTCCTCATCCCCTTCCTCTTTCTGTTCCTCCTCCACCTGCTACTCCTCATCCCCCCCACATGACCCACTTCTGGCCACACCGGAAGCCATGTGACCACCGACCACCTGTCCTCCAACACCTACACCTGCAACTTACCTGTGTGAGTGTGTGTGTGTGTGTGTGTGTGTGTGTGTGTGTGTGTGTGTGTGTGTGTGTGTGTGTGTGTGTGTCTGTTTATCTATCTGTCCATCTACCTATCTATCTGTATATCTATCTCTCTGTTTATTAAACTCGAAATCCCTTCTCTTCCTAATTTCACCTTGGCATTATTGCAGTTCCTTCTGTCCTGCATTTTCTCTCATGTTTTTATCCTATTTTCTGTCATGTTTGATTGTCTTGTATGTCCTATTAGTCCTTTTCATCATCATCGTCATTCATTCACCTTCTTCATCGCATTCATCTCAACCCCACCTCATTCAGTCTCACCCCACTTGGCCTGCTCTCGTTCTGCCTCGTTTCATTCATTTCTATCATCTCACCCCACTTAACCCCACTCAGTCTCTCCTCTTCCTGCCCCAACCCACCCCACCCCACCCCACCCCGCCCATCCTCTTCCGGAACCATTACGTAAGCTAACAGAGAAAAGCATCTGATTCCTCTGCCAACTTTATTGTACATCTCAAGATCCTCCTTTTTATTTATTCATTTATTTTTTTGTTCTTGCCATTATCGTCGTAATCGTCATAATAATCAGCAGTACTCCGTCCCATGGGAAAAGGTTAACACAGAATGGATATGAGATTGCAAGTTAGAGTGAGAGAGATAGATAGATAGATAGATGGAGAGAGAGAGAGAGAGAGAGAGAGAGAGAGAGAGAAGAAGAGAGATTTGTGAGGCGCTTCCTGTCTCTCGTTTTTTGAGGTATTACTGGGTAGTGCGCCGATAGATTGCTTGCGGTGTGGCTGGGTGTGATGGATGTGAGAAAGCAGATGAAGGAGAGAGAGGTGGAGAAACAGATACACATACTTTGCCTTCTCTCTCTCTCTCTCTCTCTCTCTCTCTCTCTCTCTCTCTCTCTCTCTCTCTCTCTCTCTCTCTCTCTCTCAAACACACACACACACACACACACACACACACACACACACACACACACACACACACACACACACACACACACACACACACACACACACACACACACACACACATCGGAAGCCTGACCTGCATCGAATCTTTCCCTACATTTTTTTTATATGAGAACCGAAAAAAAAAAAAAATCTCGAATTACTGTTAGACGGAAATAGGCTTTTAGATGGAGGGTGGGAACTGGGGCTTTGTCAAATTGCGATAAACGTTTCTACATTGCCTTCAGTCCAGCCAAAAACGTTCGTACAATACTTCTTTCCTGTAAGTCACTTGAAGGGATACAATTTTAAGGGAGATGAGCGCCAATACGCCATGAAGTGAGATCTCAGACTTAGAATCCACTAAATCTCTCAATCCCATGACTTATTTTTGACCTTGTTCACGCTGCCACTAGACGATTTTATTCAGCTTAGGACTTGCCTATTAAAGTGAAGGGGTTAATGAAGGCTATGTGTAACCTCTCCAATTTGAGAAGTTTATGTTAAGGTGAGGAGTATCGTCTGGAGATAGCAAGCATTAAATTGAAAAAAAAAAAAAAAAAAAAAGGAAGGGGTTTAGATCTTAAGCTTACAAAAGACGGTTTTATTAAGTCCACGAGAAAAAAAACTGCAGCCAGAAGGTTAACGCCTGGGATCCATGTGATTTTTTATTTTTTTATTTTTTTTTCTCAGTCAGACGCTTTTACTCAACATCAGAAAGACCTCTCGTACTGAAGGTGTTTCTTAAGGCCGTATCTAAACCCTCCAGTTCGAAAAGTTCATCCCAGGCAGAATAAAAATCGTCAGGAGATGGCAGAGACAAAAATTAAATCACACGTCCCCAGAGCTCAGAGGGTTAAGAGGTGGGGGAGCGTTGAGGGAGCGTCTTAGTGTGGCAGCGTTATAACGGAAGGTGGACCCGTGCACCCCGCAATTAACAACGCTTCCTGATTGCGTTAATGCGTTGAGTGGCATGCCTCCTCCACGCTCAATAAATCCCTTGGTGGTTTGTTCATAAGAAAATTAATTAGAGAGGTTTATTGAGCTTGATGTTCTGGTGCTG
>NC_137048.1:28575906-28608406 GCF_032717465.1 Coenobita brevimanus
ATCTCCCTCCTTCTGTTTCCCTTCATGCCTCCCGTCTCCCCATGTTCTCTCATGCCCCCTTCCTCCTACCTTCTTCCTGTTTCTTCCTGCCTTTTCCCTTTCTCCTTCCTCTTTCCCATCTCCCTGCCTTTTCCATCCTTCCTCCCTCCCGTTTCCCCTTCCCTTTCTCTCCTCCTCCCCTCTCCCCCTCCCTGTCGCTTATCGCATCTAACTGTACTTCCGTCAGCTGTGTCTCATCCTCCCCCCCTCCCCCATGTCACCCCCACCCCATCCTCTCCCCTCTCCAAACCATCCACCGTCTCCCCTCCTCAACCTTCCACCCTCACCTCCAACCCGAACAATCTACCCTCTCCCCTCCTTCACCTCCCCAACCTCATTTTCCCCCTTTCTCATTTTCCTCCCTCACCTTAATCTCTCTCATTTGTCCTCTCTGACTTCACTCTCTTCTTTCATTTCTTTTCCCAAATTATAACCCACTCATTCCACACCCTTTCCCCTCTCTCACCTTTCTCCCGCGTCATTTCCCCTCCCTCGCCTCCTGCTCTTACCTCCCCCTTCCCCTTCCCCGGCATCCCACTGTCATCTCCCTTCTCTCCCTCTCCCACCCTTACATATTCATTCCTTCCTCAACATACCTTCTCCCTATTCACACCCTTTCCTTCACAACCCATAACTCTCTCTCTCTCTCTCTCTCTCTCTCTCTCTCTCTCTCTCTCTCTCTCTCTCTCTCCATAATTAAGGTGTCATCAAACCACCTCATTACACCTCAATCACCGAGACAACGACCCCTAACTGGCAATTTGTGTAGTCGGCCTGTCATTCCCGGCCTGCCTCCCTGTAGTCGTTATCTCCCTCTAGTTCTCTCATATTCCATTCTTATCTCCTTATCTCCATCCCTCTTCCCTCCCACCCCCCTCCCTGCTCGTTCGTGACCTCATGGCTTAATATAATTTCGTAACACTTTCGTAACGCTTCTTCCTCAGCGATTTACGTTTTCTTGGTCTCCTGGTTTAGAGGGTCGTATTCTTAGAGGCATTTGGAAATTTCGTCGTATCTTTTCCTGAGCGATTCATTCGTTCGTGGTCTCCTAGCTTAGAGGGTCGTATTCTAGGTGCGTAGGAGACTTGGAGGCACCTTTTCCTTAGCGATTTATTTTGCATATTCCATCTTAGTAATTTTTGTATGTTACTGATGCAAACAATGTCTATAAAAAATATTACAAACACATATTAATATGCAATATTCAGAATAAATAGGAAAGAAAGAGGTTTTACGGTGTCTCCAAAACCACATCACCATTTTTGGTCACCTAGAACTGCCAAGAAAATATTTATTATGGTACCTGGAGGATCATTCTTTTAAATCATGACTTTGTTTAAACACTCACTACCTTGCTTATCTACAGCATTATTATTCAGTCACTATTTTCATTATACGATTTATTGTTTTTTTTTTTCTATTAGTTCGTTTATTACTTCATACTGTGTTCGATTTTTTACTTAAGACCTTTTTTTCTGTCATTTTTTTTTTTTTTTACAGTTTTTTAGATCAACCTGAATTTTTTTTCCCCAAGCATTTCGTTTATTCATTGTTTTTTTAGACTGACTTTTACTTCAACTAGTTCCTTTATTTATTGCATATCCTTTTCTGACTTGTATTTTGTATCTATCTGTGTATTTACCACCTTGTTTCTTTAGGAGCTGTTTAGTAAAGCTTATTGTATCTCTCCCTCACAGATGTGGTCGCGGGCCGTGGTGGCGTGTGGGGTGTGTTTGGTGCTCCTGGTATCCGCCGCACATGGTGAGAATAATACCAGTACACGATTACCATTCCGGTGCTTAAGAGGGCGCCTTCATGTGGTGGCACTGTTATAACCGAACGGATCAACTGGCTGTTTATACAAGTGTCCCTTAACTCCCTCTCTATCCCGCCGAAAGGAGGGGTAGCTTCAGCATGCAGTCCACTGGGTTCACATTCAGATGAACCTGGGATTAAAATTACTGCTACCACTACATGATTAACATTCCACAGTAGCTGGTCGTTTGTATCGGTTCCACTATGTGAAAATATCCCTCCAAATCTCGTAGTGAAGAAGGTTAATTAAGGCCGTCTATCTATCTTTCTGTCTCTGTCTATATATTCCACTTCTAAAACTCTCCCTTAGTGTTGGTAAAATCGACTGGAGGCATATCTCCCATCATTCATTAATAACCCTTCCTCCCCAGCCTCCCACGCCACGCCACTCTCCGTTATACATTCCCCTCCCTGTCCCTCCACATCAGCCCCATAAGCCCTAGGATGCCATTTGTATCCTATTCTTGCTGCTACCAGACGATTTTATTCAGTTAAGCAACCCCCTAGCTAGAAAGAGGTTAATGAAGGCTATATCTAACACCTCCACTTGAAGAAAAATCATTTAAGCTGAATAAAATCGTCTGGAAATAAGAATAATAGTATAAAAAATATCATCAAAAGAGTTAATGAAGTCTATAATTCTAACCGTTCCAGATAAAAAAAAAAAATCCTAAGTTTTAAGAAATCGTCTGGAGATAGCAAGAATAAATTAAAAGAAGAAGTCACTTGTTTGAATGGATTATTATACCTACCTACCTATCTATCTATAGCCAGACACATAAATCCCGTTCATGTCGCCTCCGTGTCGCCTTGTCCCTTGCCATTTCTCTGCCCTTCCCCCAGCTCACAACCCCTTCTTTCATAAATTACTATACCAATAACGTAAGAAAGGGAAATAGTTGACAGTGGTACCGTTCCCTTTGCTAAATGAAATATATATGAATTTAGATCAGGTAAATTCAGAAGCGGAGATGAAAATTACTGTAATCATCTCAGAGACAAGAAAAATAAATTACAACAGGTGCGTCCCCTAGTTAATGACCCGTGGTTGATTAGCAAAAACGAGGTGATTTGAGGCTGCCAGTTTGACCCGGCCGTTTGTAATTAGTTCCTTTGTTCTACGACTGTGTGTAATTTGTGTGTGTGTGTGTGTGTGTGTGTGTGTGTGTGTGTGTGTGTGTGTGTGTGTGTTTTTGTCGTGGTGATTTGTTCAGCGTTTACATATCCCCTTCACTACGATGACGTCTTTTGTGTTTTTACTGTTTGTTATCTACGCTTCTTAAAGGATTAGATGATTGTTAATGTTTGGATGAATGGGAATGGCCAGATGATGGTGATGATGATAATGATGATGATGAGGAGGACGGCAATAATAGTGGTGATGATGATGATGATGATGATGATGAGGAGGAGGAGGAGGAGGAGGAGGAGGAGGAGGAGGAGGAGCAGGAGGACGGCAATAATAATGATGATGATGAGGAGGAGAAGGACGGCAATAATGATGATGATGATGATGATGATAATTGTGGTTATTATCGCAACATTTGTACATAGTTAAGATTTAATGCTCATGGAATCTGGTTTCGTAAATTCTCTCTCTCTCTCTCTCTCTCTCTCTCTCTCTCTCTCTCTCTCTTGGTCATAACATTCCTACTCGTTCTTCATGGTACACACGAATTCTGCTCCTCGTGACTCAGCGCACTTGCTTGCTCTCACTCACCTGGTCTCACCTGCTAACTCATTCACGTGTACGAGAGAGAGAGAGAGAGAGAGAGAGAGAGAGAGAGAGCGTTGAAACATTGCGACAAAAAGTAGGGGAAGAATGTTGATGAATGTTTTGATGAAGAACGGTGAGAAAAACATAGACACCCATTTCCCGGTGCCACCCCTCATAACACTGCCTCATAGAATCCCTTTATTCTTACCCTAAAATACATTCAAATACATCGTTATCTTCAAGGATATATCGTACCCAAAATTGAGGTATATCTGTACATGCTTAGCAACTACTACTGCCATGATAAACAGTCCTCCCTCATACACTCCTACATTCCTACACTCAAAATCACCTTCCTTGCTACCTGGGCGTGACTGGCCGAGGGATACGAGTCATCACAGAAGTCACCCATCCTGAACCAAATATCCTTTACGCTGCTCCTCTTCATCCTTCTAAGCGTCGCGGTCATCACTCATCCTACCCACAACATCCTGCCCTCCCTCCTTCAGTCCACAGGGTTCACGGTCACTGACCTCATCTCCCGTACATCGCCATCGTCATTGTTACCGTCATCGTCGTTATTATTTCCATCATCATCATCATCATCATAAGCATCATCATTATTATTTTCATCATCACCATCATCATCATCATCATTATTTTCATCATCACTATCATCATCATCATCATTATTTTCATCATCATCATTGTCATCATCACACTTCTCTCTTCACCATCATTATCATCATCATCATCATCATCATCATCATCATTTATCTTTAGTCCACTACAGGATAGAGACCTTTCTCTTATATACTTTACTTATCCCAAGCATATTTCTCCTTACTCCAGAAATATTAAACTTCCTACCGTAGTTTATTATCTCGTCTACCTCATCCTCTGACTCCATCTCTTGGGTGCCACGCTGTTCCTTTCATTATCTGTTCTTTATTTAGGCATCCACAACGTGTCCTGCCCAGGACATTAGGACAACACACTTCTTTAGATATCATTGGGACTCGAGGGATATGTGTGTGTGTGTGTGTGTGTGTGTGTGTGTGTGTGTGTGTGTGTGTGTGTGTGTTAAACGATGAATGTGTCCTGGAATGTTGATTAGGATAATAGACAGATGGATAGATAGAGATGAAGATAGATAGATATACTCAGGAGGCTAAATACATACACTTAAAATCAATATATATGTACAATCGTTCACAGCAGCAAGAGTGAGAGCTGGGGGTGTGCTTTGATAGATTGATAGATAGATAAATAGAAGGATAGATAGATAGAGAGATATAGGCAGACAGATGCATAGACTGATACATAGAGGGATAGAAATACAGATAGACAGATAGAAAGTATGAGACAGATAGCGATGAACAGACAGACAGACAGTAGTAGATATTCCCCAGACATGCTCGAACATATCCCCTTGAAGCTAGAATTAAACCCGCTATGAGACAGGCAATGACATGCTCCATAAATTCGACAGGGCAATCTCACCTTACCGCTTCTACATTTTCTCTCTCTCTCTCTCTCTCTCTCTCTCTCTCTCTCTCTCTCTGCGAGTAAAAAAAGTAGGAAGACAGGAAAACAGAAGAGAAATAATCTTTTAATACACTTGATTCTTAAGACAAGTATAATGCCTGTTACAGAGACCCCGTAGTTTGCTTAAAAAAAAGAAAGAAAGAAAGAAAGCTTCCCACAGTTCTTCACATACCACCACCTGAGCACTAACTCCTCCCAACTTCTTCATTGTGGTTTATAAGGACCATATCTTGAAGGAGGCTTGTGATCGTCTTGAAATTTCCTAAGATTCCGACGTACTTAGCATTTCATCTAGGCTGCCACCAAGCGATTTTATATAACTGGAAGACATGAGCAAAATTCCCCCTACGTTTCCCTGCCTTCATTGTCTCCTGCTTTTCATATTCCCCACTCCCCCTCAAGCGACAGAGACCTTCCTTCCCTCACTTAATTTTTTGGTACGTGCTTCATATTTCTATCTTATTACCAGTGCATGTAACACTTTTTATCACCTCAGTCCGCAGATAAAGTGTCCATGAACTTTTGCTCATGGCCGTACCAGTAACAGGCCAGGGGTTCCAAGTAATTTTGACAAAGATTCGTATGATATGGACGGATTTAACTTTTTTTCTGACCACCGCAAAGCAGTTTTATAAAACCGAAGGAGACTCTTGGCTTGAAAATGAAACCTAAGAAAAAAACAGGAATGTCAGAAAGTCACAGAATGAGTAAGCACGTAAGAGGAGAGAGGAAAAAGTGGGAGACGACGATGAAATAGAAAATGATGCGATGAAATGAGACAGTGAAAGCAAATTAATCAGTAAAGTAAATGAATGAGTAAGCCAGCGAGAGAAAATGAGGTTAAGCAAGTGGGCTAGAGGAGAGTTAGTGCAAGTAGACTTAAAATGAGAGAGAGAGAGAGAGAGAGAGAGAGAGAGAGAGAGAGAGAGAGAGAGAGAGAGAGAGAGAGAGAGAAGGAAGAAGCGAATGGATGAGATAGAAAAGGAAAGTGAAGGAAACAGAGCGCAAACAAGGAAGAAGGAGAAGGAATGAAGAGCACAGGAAGTTATTTAGAGGAGCAGCCGATTAGAGAGAGAGAGAGAGAGAGAGAGAGAGAGAGGGAGGGAGGGAGGGAGGGAGAGAGAGAGAGAGACAGACAGACAGACAGACAGACAGAGACAGACAGACAGAAAGACAGACAGACAGTTGAGACAAAGACAGAACAAAGGCTAAACAACAGGACCAAAAAATAGCAGTATATCTCAAGAGGCAGGAACCCCAGGAAGGCACGGCTGGGTGACTATATACCGACACGCCCCCTGACCACCCCCTTCTCCCCCCTTGCCCTCCTCTCTCCTCTCTTTCCCTCTCCCCATCCTCTCCCTCCCTTCCCCCAGCTCCTGTCGGCTCTAATAATTACCCTCTACCGGAGCGAGACGTGGCGAAAATGTGCCTTACTCTTGTCGACTTAGTTTTCTTAGCACTTCTTCGTGACTAGTTTCTGTATGCTTATGTAACTTTCATTTGGTGTTCTGTGCTATTTATGTACTAATCTCCCTCATCTAATTGCGCCTTTTGAGTTTGTTAATTAATTCTGCCTAAGATAAACTTGGATATGTGCCGTTGTTTTCTTCTCTCGTGCCTCAGTCTTGCACAGGAAGACACATTCTACCGTTCGTCTCTCCTTTTTTTTTTTTTTCTCCTTCTTCGTATAACGCAAGCCTGATTCCGGTCGTCACCCAGGATCATCTGTCTGTCTATCTGTTTGTCTGTCCCCATACTTCCTTCTAAATTAGGGCGACGCCTTAGTCCTGCACAGAAAATGGGGTGGATGGCGTAAAATTAACATTATTTATCATTATTATCTGTCAGTCGGCCAGATCTACAGTTCATCTTCTGTAAATTCATCACCACTCCTTCCTCCCACTGTTATCCCACCCCACCTTTCACGCACAGTAAAATATCTTTTTTTTTTTTTTTTTAAATGGATTCTGAGCCTTTGTTTCTCGTTTTCTGGACGGGAACTGAGAGTTTTAATTCCAGGTGCATTGTGCGTCGCTCAGGCTTGTTATGGTATCTGAGCGTAATAGAGTTTGCATAACATTTGGGGTGTGGAAAATAAGCCGTCACGGTGTGCTTGGAGGGCATTTTATGGTGTAATTCATAACAAAGCAATACCAGACTTCCTTATGAATCTGGGGCGTGGGAGAGCAAGACCGTGTAATGTTATGGCTTCTTTGAAATAGTGTTTTCTCAGGTGCATCTTGAAAATTTTTGAGTAGCAAGTTTGGATAAGGACTTCATTAATTGTTCTTTATTTCACCTTAACCCCATCGGTACAACCAATGTAATTTCCAGTAGGAATACCGAATATCAGGATTCTGTGCAGTGAGATTGAATATTTATAGTATCATACCTGTTGCTAAAAAATATATCTTTCAGTTTCTTTTTAATATGTTCGGCATCAAAACAGTCATGTGCGTAAAATTGCACTTCTTGATCATTATATTCATATATCAGTTTTCTGCATCAAAACTGTTTAAGAAGAAAGAGAATATGCATATCCATGTACCGTGTATGGGTTGTCGCGCATGTGCTTGTATGTGTTAATTTATTCAATGTGGTATCAATGTTTCCCTCAGTAAAATCATCCATCTCTCTCCCTCACAGGCAAGACGGCGTTTGAGAAGTTAACTGAGCTAGACTACCGAGGGTCCACCTACTACACCATCAGGAACCTGTCGCTGTGGGAGTGTCAAGGATGGTGCCGCGAGGAGCCTGAGTGTGCAGCTGCCTCCTTCAGGTGAGACGGTGTTCATCATTGTTCTTATTTCACTAGAGTTGCTATTTGTGAACCCCTTCCTTCACAAGAGTTGCATAGAAATAGTGGTTTTTAGTAGTAGGTGGATGTGTTTGTTATTAGGGTCTGTGAGGGTAATCCATCTTTGTGGTTAGATTCATATTCTTTAGGACCTCAAGCATCAACAGATACTCCAGCGGTATTGTATGTAATGTTAACAGTCCCTCTTGTTTCACGCTGAGATATGGCCTCAGTTTTAAACGATTCAGGTGGTCAGTCGTTGTGGAACGTTAGAAATTACAAATCGAGTATTACTACGGCCAAACAGTCACTCCCGAGGCGGGCAAAAATGTGTGGATGTAGCGAGAATTTATTGTGTTAGTGATCAGTTACAGTAAAAGAATTTAGTTTCTCCTGTTGTATTTTTTAGAATTTTAGCGTCATTGTGCATCTCAGGGGCCTAAAACAAGAATGAGTTTAATGCGTGTTTCATTTCCCACTCATCACCTCCCATAAGTCCTCACCCACTCACTAAAATTACTCTTCCACACATCTACCCATCTCATCTCTTAGTCTTAACCCCCCTCACCTATCACGTCGTCTTCCCTCATTAGCCACCCACTCATTAACTTCTCATTTCCTCAAGTTTCATCTTTCTCTTTTTCTCCCCCTTTAATCAGCTCATTTCCCCCCCTTCTTCTATTGCCTTTTATTTTCCCTCATTTCTGCTATTACTGCAGTCTACCTCTCATATCTCTCCCCGTCTCATCACTATCTCCTCTTGTCTCTCCCCCAGCTTCGTGATGAACCCCCTAGCGCCAGTTCAGGAGACATTGTGCCTGCTCCAGAACGAGACCATGGCAGGCAACCCCAGCTCACAACCCCAGCGCTCCGTCTCCCTTTACTACATGGTCAAGCTTCACATCACGACCGGTAAGTACCCCATTAGTAAGGCTGCTATTTTAGGGATATCATTGGTACATTTAGAGTTATTTGTTACCATTTAGCAGCCTTTTGTTTTTACTTGTGCTGGAGAGTGAGGCCTTCAAGTGGTGGCACCGATATGGCTGGGTGGTGGAGCTGCCCAGTTATACAAGCATCCCTCAATCACCTCCCTATCCCCCAGAAGGAGAATGGTGGACTGCAGGAAATGGTCAGCTTCAACCTGCAGTCCATCGGGTTCACGTTCAAATGAGCCTGGGATTGCAACTATTACTATCACTACTACTATTACTGCAACTACTACTGGAACTACCACTACCACTACTAACCTTCTTCACGGCTTTTTACCATTCGTTACCAATTTATCTAATTTCTAAATGATTTTCTGGAGATTCTGGTGTTCAGTGACTTATAATACCTTTCGGGATTCACCTTAGCAACCTCTGTGAATCTCTTTGTGGCAAGATTATCCCAGAGGCGTATGCAAACCGTCCGCTACAATACATACACATATACAAAGCCCGGAGTTCATTCCTTCTTGGGACATTGTGCTGAAAATCTAAAATCAACATTAAAAAATAAAAATCATCCCCTAGAAAAGAAACACAGATGGGGTCCTTTTTTTTTTTTTTTTTTTTGCTGGTATAAAATTTTGGAAAGGTTGTATCAGAGTGAGATGACTGGGAAAAGTAGACGGGGAAACAGGAGGAAAGGCAAGGTTGAGAAGTATATAAGGGAGAGTGATTTGTAATTGGAGGAGGGTGAGAATTACTTGCAGGGCCCTTTGTATATGTAGTATTTTAATGTGGCAAGAGTTTTGTTCTAGGAAATCTTGTCCTGCTAGCACTGAGTCTCGTCTAGATGGAGAAACCTGAAGTCTTTGATGCACAGGGCTCGGCTCCCTTGTTAAGCTTAAATTTCGTGACCTAACAAGCAACTCTGCCACTTGCTTGATTTGCGTCTGCCACAGGGTTTTAGTGTCCTGTACAAAAAGAAAAAAAATTATATTCCGTGGAGCAATCACACTATCTTTCCCTAAACTTACCAATTATTTGTTAAGCCCTGCACTGTTATGATTACCTTTTATTATATTTTTTTATCAGCGGACAATTTCTTCATCATTTCGTGGCATAATGGTTAAAGGAGTTTGATTTTAGCCTCTCCACTACCAGCTTCTCTCTTAATCCGAAAAAAATCGTCCAGAGGTATCTTTGGCCTGTATTCACGTCGTGTAAGGAAGCTTCCTAGCACCTCCTTCCTAGCGATTTGTTTTTGGATACAGCTGTTTAATAACCTTTTGCACGTGGGCTATGCATAGAGTGGCGGTGTTAGCGAGATTTTTAGAACGGGAAAAGGTGTTAGGGAGCTTCCTTAACCTACGAGAATACGACTCCTTAGCACAAATCCGTGTACAGAGAACAAAACTGTAATATAAAAGGCGAGATCGTAGTGAACGGGATGAAGTGAGGTGAATTATCTTTTTGTCAGTGGAGTGAATCGTACCGAGAGAAACTGCAGTGTAGAAATTGCTGTGAAGAAATTGCTCTCAAGAAAATGCTGTATAAAAGTTGCTGTGTAGAAATTGCTGTGAAGAAATTGTTGTATAGAAATTGCTGTGTAGAAATTGCTGTGAGAAATTGCTGTATAGAAATTGCCGTGTAGAAATTAACCTGAGAAAATTAGCCGGCAATTGCGAGGACTGGCGTCTCATATACTCATCCTGTTATTATTTCCAAGGGTAAAGAAAAGGAGCCGTTTTTGTTTTGTGTGTTTTTTTCAGTGCACTTTTTCCTTTTCCATTCTTGTTTGTTTTCCTTTTCATTTTTTTTTTAGCTCTGTGCCTTTTTATAGTGTTTTTTCTTTTTTTCATTTGTATTCCTTTTTTCTGTTTACTTTCTTTTTTTTTTCCAAAGCACAAGGATGGTATTACGGTTTTTATATAGCAAAGGAAATATGTCATGACACTGTCTTAGCCGGTGGATATAATCGAATAACGGAGCTATGACATTTTTCCTGGTGTATAGCATTTTTTTTTTTTCATTTTTCTCTCACTCTCTCTCTCTCTCTCTCTCTCTCTCTCTCTCTCTCTCTCTCTCAGCAAACGAGATTGATAATGCCCAAATCGACAACCTTGCGAGTCATGCAGTGGATGGGAAGGAAAACAGAAGAATTTAAGTAAGAGGAGGAGGAGGAAAAATGAGAGAGGGAAGGGGGTAGTGGTGGCACGAGATTTACTGCTTCAAATCTAGAGTTTATTTTTATTTTCGCTACCTTCAGACGATTTTATTCAGCTTAAGATAGAATTTTTCGGAGTGGAGGGGTTGGATATAGTCTTAGATAACAGAAACGTTTCCTAAATTGAAGAGAACCATCCGGTGGCAAAGAAGAAGAAGAAGAGGAAGAAGAAAATGATGATGATGACGATGAAGTTAAAGAAGAGAGAGAGAGAGAGAGAGAGAGAGAGAGAGAGAGAGAGAGAGAGAGAGAGGGGGTGGGACCAGAAATCCATGTAATCGAAATGAAGTGGTTAAAAAAAAAAAAAAAAGAGGAGGAGGAGGGGGGAGGGACTAGTGTAGAGCTGACAGGTAGCGAGATGAGTGAATAGGGGAGGGAGGGGGAGAGGGGAGCATGGAGAATCAATATGAAGCTGAAAGGGATAGGAAATAGCCACTGGGAATTGAAAGAGGGAGTGGAAAGCCGCACCAGAGTGAAGGAATGAGGGAAGAAATCACTTGGAAAAATGAGTAGATGAGGGAAATAAATCAAAATAGTGACAGAAAACGAGAGGAAGGTGATAATTAATGGAGAGAGAAGAGAAGCATGATGATAAGTAAGAGGAGAGGAAAAGAGAGAAAATGAGAGAGAAAAAAGAGGACAAGTGTAAAGAAGAAAGTAGGGAGGGCAAACTGACACAGAAAAGAGGCAGAGAACTAACGGAAGGAGAAAAGAAGCATAATAACAAGTCTGAGGATGATAAGATAGAGAAAGGAAAAAGAGTTTAAAAAAATAGAGGGAAAGGGGGTAAGGTGGAGGGCAGAGTTAAGTAATTTAAGAAAAAAGCTTGTTGACAATAATCTAGTGACACAGAAACTCGGTGAAGGTGAAACAAAGGAGGGAGAAGGCGAATAACGACACAGGTTTGAAGATGGTAAGAGAAGGGAGCAAAAAACTGGGGGAAAAAATTGTGGAGAAGAGAGTAGTAAGGTGGAAGGCAAACCAGTGGATATTTAGAAGCTCGCTGGGAAGTGGGTGGAGGTGGAGCTGGAAGGGAGGGCGGGGTGATGTGGAGGAGAGGCCGATGGAGTGTTTGTGGAAGGTCTCTGAGGAGTGTGGATGAGGCTTATGATGAGGCGAGGCTGTGAAGATAGTGGGATGATTTTCGGGGGAATGAATTAAGGATGAGCTGGGATGTATGAGATGTTTGTGGGATAGGAGGGTAGAGGTGTAAGGGAAGCTGTGAAAAGTGTGGGGAAAGGCTGTGGGATGAGAGAATAGTAGGATGGAACTTGCTGGGAGCCTTGGAGGATTAAAATAGGGATGAAATGGTATGTAGAAGAGTCTTGTGGGATGTGAGGGAGAGTATAAGTCGAGGAATTTGTGGAGAGCGTAAGATGCAAAAAGAGGCAGTGGAAAGTCTGACTTGTAAGCGAACTTTAGACTGTGAAATGTTAGGCAGAGGCTGATGTGTGTGAGGTATGAGGTAAATTTAAATTGTGGGATGTGCATATGGAGTGGGATTTGAGAAAAGTACGTGGAGAGAGTGGGAGGGATGTTTAGGCAGGTGGACTGTGGTGGTGAAACGAAGAAACGTGTGGGAGTGGTTTGTTGAAGTTGTGGGACTGACACTGGAGTGTGGGAGAGGGTTGTGGAATTGAGAGACAGAAGTGTGGTTTCGGGAGGGCTTGTGGAAGGGATTTTGGGGTAGAGGGTGGGGTTGTGGGGTATAGGGTGAGGTGTAAAGGGGACTGTGGGTGTGTGTGGTGGGGTTTGGGAGGGGGATTGTGGGTGTGTGGGGTGGGGTGTGGGAGAGGACGGCAACCTCCCTGCATTACAAGACAACTTTTGCCCCCTGAACCCCTGGCCAGCCACCACGCTCGCTAAACTCACGCACATTCCACCCTTCTTTATCAACCCTTACTTTACTAAAAATATTTAACCTTTCCAGCAGCTTCTTTTTATTTCAGACTTTATAAAAAAAAAAAACCTATTGCTTGTTGTTTTACCTCTTCACATCGAGGATCTTTTCTGTGCTGAAGAAAATCGTCTTAAGGTTGAGACAGAAATTAATGAAAATATAATAATCAAACTGAAGGGGTTAGAGGAGAGTGCGTAGCTGAATAAAATCGTCTGGTGATTGCGAAAATAGAACAGTTTACACATGAATAAAACAGAAGCAACGCATTAAGAGAATGTTAAGGTGTAATAGGCAAAATAAATCACTGGGGAACAAGTGCTAGGGAAACTACTAAGTCCACGATAATCAGGCCTGCAATTCCATCTTTACGGAAGGTCTTATTGGTAAAAATCGCCAGGTGGTAGAGAAGATAAACTAGAGAGAGAGAGAGAGAGAGAGAGAGAGAAGAATCGTCATCTGAAACCTTTCGCCCAAAACAAAGGTCCTTCATGGGTCGGAAAAAAAAACAAAAACAAAAAAACAATAGTCCCGAGGTAGCCAGAAAAAAAAAAGTCACAGAGCGATATTTATGAAAGATCCTAAGCTTTGTTCATAAGATTGTTTGTACATACGTTTGTCTTAAATGATACAGACAGCAAATACTTCACAATCAGATTAGAGTGATTATTAAAGTGAAAAAATACTAATAGAAACAAAACGATCCGTGATAAAAGTTAACTGTTAAGGAGATATTTGTAAATTGTAAATAGGTTAGAATTCTTTATTAATATGATCCTGTGTTAGACATATTCATTCCGTAAATAGATTAAAATTCTTTATAAATATAATCCCGTCGAGCTGAAAGGGTTAACCTGTACCTGGAGCTCACCTGCCTCTCTCCCACAAACACCCATTTCACTCCACCTCATCACCAGGAACACAATGCCTTACACGCGTTCATTCCAGAGTCACTTGTACTCATTTCCTCTCATTACTCATTATGGCATTGCAACTTCCACTGCTACTACTACCACCACTACTGCTGCTACTACTACTACTACTACTACTACTACTACTACAGCTACTACTTTTTTTTTTCATAATAATCACCTCCATCCATTGGTAAATTATATTGTGAAGATCAAAACCAACCTTCCTAATACAGTTCACCATTTGGAGTTGTAATGTGAAGGTTAACACTAACCCTCATATTACAATCCGCTGGCCCCAAGCACGCCAACGGCTGTGGTTACCAACCATCTACAGTACTATTACTATTATTATTATTTTTTTATTGATATTACAGTGTAAATAAAGACATTAAAATATTGGAGTCGCTGGTCTATGCGACTCTCGACCACTGTAGCTTCGTAATCCATACCCGCCAGAGAGACAGGCCTGAGGGCTGATGATCTTGTGCCTCTGAGACATAGCAGAGCAGACCTCACGAGGGAGAATGAGAGTCGACATCTCATCCAGGCCATAACAGAACTCTGCGGTTGACGTTTCTTCTCAGAAAGAACCTCTGCCAGTTTCGAATAGAATCTCACTGCCTCTGGACCCATCCCACCTGATGTCGTGAACACAAGGGGAGTGAATCGACCGTGGTCCACATGTTGGATCCTTTCTTGATAATTTCTATTTTTTTCTTGCTCATTCCTCTTGTGTGCAGCTTCGAGAGACAGTTCACGATGACATGCTGCCATGGGATCGAATATCCTGATGTCGAAGAACGCCCTCTGCCCACGTGTCCAGAAACCTCGAGCACTGACAGCTACTACTACTACTACTACTACTACTGCTGCTGCTGCTCAATATTTAGTTAGTTATTTCACCTTCAGTAGCTCTCATTCACCTTCAGAATCTCTAACCCCATCATAACGAGAGGCCTTTCATAATCGAAACACACACACACACACACACACACACACACACACACACACACACACACACACACACACACACACACACACACACACACACACACACACACACACACACACACACACACACACACACACACACACAAGAATATAAGAACGTAAGAAAAGAGAATAATTGCTAAAGGACATTTGATCCACACCAGCGACCCATTCTCAAGATGTACAGTACGAGAATAAGACAAGGATAGCAAACAAGCCGCCATTGTACTGAAGGGGTTAATTTGGCCTCTGTTTATTCACCCCCCCCCGAAAAAAAATGAATACAGGAATGTATTGGTAACTTATAGAAAATTAGACCAGTGTTTTTTTTTTTTTTTTTTTTTAGAGCGAGAGAGAGAGAGAGAGAGAGAGAGAGAGAGAGAGAGATCCTTGGCCTCAGGGGACGGACTTGAGATTTTTCCAAGTCTCAATCTTCCCCTTGAATACGACATGCAAGTTTATACCCAGATACCCAATTCTGCCTCAAGGATGTAGAGAGAAAACAGAGGAGATGATAAAGAAAGAAGAAATGAGGAGAGCGGAAATGAGAGAGCGGTGATGGGTTTTGAGAGAGCGATGAAGGAAAGAGGAAGTTCTGAGGAGAGCTTGGTAGTAAAGATCAGAGGAGTGATAAAAGAAGCGAGACTGATGCGGTATGGATGTATAGTGAGACGACGCGAGGAGGAGGAGGAGGAGGAGGAAGAGAAGGAGGAGGCAACAAAAGTGCGGGGTTGAGTGACGGGGGAAGGGGGGTAGGAAGAGGGGAGGGAAGGAGGAGGGAGGGAAGAAGGAGGGGAGGGGGGAATAAAGAGTGAGAATAAAAATTGAGAGGAAGAGAAACAAAGATTCAGATGAAGGGATGGAATGGAGAAAGGAATGAGGATATCCATACTTAGGAAGAAGGTTGGAAAAGATAAACAGTAAGCGTCTTAATTTCAAATGGAAGAAAAAATATATATATATATTTTATGTAAGGTAACAACTTAGGCCTGACTTTTACCCCCTTTACGTCCTAAATTGTTGTATCTTCAGTGTACACAAAACCTCAGTATGTCCGTCTAATGTCCTCTAGTGCTTTTTTTTTTTTTTTATGCCTCTGAAAATTTGCAGGGCACTGACTGGAACGCCGTCTAATGATGATGTCTCACCTACTCCAGTGTATTTATTTAACCTTAACCTTATCCACATGACTTTGCTTGTCTTCCCACTCACCTCTGATGTTACTCACTCATTCTTAACTCTACTACGATGACGCCTTCTATCTATTACTGTTGCCACTCAGCCATTATTTACTCAACCTTAACCTTACTCAGTGGACCTCGTGAATCTTCTTACTCACCCCTGCTGATGCTCACTCCCTCTCAACCTCCTTCACTTCGATGACTCTTTTTATATATCCTTCTTGCCACGTCAGGGTTATTTACTCACTCTTAACCTTTCATACATGACCTTGCCAGTTGTTTCAGTCTCCCCTAATGGTATACTTCTTACGATCAGACGATTTATTTATCTTGAAAGACATTCGGTAATTGGCTTCTCTCAGACTGGGTAAATTTGTCTGGTCGTAGAAAAATAACAAAAAAAAGTTTCTACTGGTTTATTGCTTTTTTTTAATGCAAAGAAGAAGGAACCAAAGGCCATTACTTACCTGACCTCTGTGTACTCAACTCTGACCCTATTTTTGCCCCTCGGGACCATGAGATCGTGCCTTGACCCCGCTCCTGGTTCATGTAAACAGGGAGTCATTTTTTGCATAAGATTTACGCGATTTTGAGAGAGAGAGAGAGAGAGAGAGAGAGAGAGAGAGAGAGAAAGGGAGAGAGAGAGAGAGAGAGAGAGAGAGAGAGAGAGAGAGATTCCGGGATTGTAATCGTATTTTTCTGCCCTTATTTACTGTTTTCTGTTTTTGCTATTTTCATTTCATTTTTTCCTCTCATTTCCGTGCACGTCCATTACCGTCCTTTCATTTCCCATCTTCATCTATTTTTCCTCACATTTTTCTTCTTTTCATACGTCTATTGTTTTTCCATTTTTTTGCTCCATCTTCGCCAACGTTAATATTTTTTCTCTCGTATTTTTCGCCTTCATGGCGGTCAGTGTTATTTTTATTTTATTTTTTGTTTCTTTTCGTACGTTTCCCGTCCCTCTCGCGGATTCCTCACTCTCCTTTTCTCTACTCTGACCTCCATCCATCTTCCCTTTCCTTTACCTGTCACGTTCTCCATCCCCCCTCTCTTCCCTCTCCTCCCCCCCCTCTATGTTCACACCCCCTTCCTCATTTCTCGCTTCCTTTCTCCCCCATCATCCTTTCCCTCCCGTCCTCCCCTTGCCTTTCCCCCCTCCCCCCTCTCCTGCCTCTCTCCTTTCCCTCCCTTCCCTCTCAACGTCCCTCCCCCTCCTTTCCCTCCCTTCCTTCTTAACGTCCCCTACCTCCTTTCCCTCCCTTCCTCTTCAACGTCCCCTCCCTCCATTCCTTCCCTTCCTTCTTAACGTCCCCACCCTCCTTTCCCTCCTTTCCTTCTCAACGTCCCCTCCCTCCTTTCCCTTCCCTTCAAACAATCTCTCCTTCCCCTTCCCTTCAGCCAAATCCTCCTTCACCTCCCCTTCCCACCAACCACCTCCTCTCCCCAACAACTACCGCCCCATTCCGCCCCACTTCTTCAACCACCCCCTCCCTCCCTCCTTTCTCTCCCTTCCCTTCAAACATCTCTCCCTCCCCCCTTCAGCCACTTCCCCTCCCTCTTTCCACATCTCGTATCTCCCTCCCCTCTTTCTCCCGCTCTTCATCTATCTTCCTTCCCCTCCCCCCTCCCTCCCCACACAAAAATGCTCTCTCTTCCCCTTCCTCTCTCTCTCTCTCTCTCTCTCTCTCTCTGCCTCTTAACATCCTCTTTTTCACCCCATTCTCCTCCTCTCTCTTTTTTGTCTCACCTCCTCTTTTCCTTTCCCTTTCTTCTCTCACATCCTCCTTTTTTCCCCCTTTTCTCGTCCTTGTTTTCCCTGTTCCTTCTTCCTCCTGTCATTCGTCCCATTTTTTCCTCTCTTCCTCTCTTCTTTCTAATTCGTTTCTCTCAGTTCCAAGCCTATGTCTTCTCTCCTTCTTTCCTTTCTCCTTCATTTCCCTCTTCCTTTCATTTCCAGTATGTCTTCCCTCTTACTTGCATCCTCTTCCTCTTGCGTACATGTCCTCCTTCCGGTTTCCTCTTTATTCTTGTTCGTCTGTACTTCTTCGTCTTTCTTGATCAACCTCTTTTGCCCGAGGACGTCTTTTATGCTTTATTCGCGCTACCACCAGACGATTTTACTGAATAAGGATCTGTAGCAGTCAAGGCTATATCTATTTACCAGTCTATCTATTTATCTATCAGTCTGTCTATATCTCTGTCCATCGATTTGTCTATCTATTTCTGTTTACATCACTATTTATCTATCTACCGATCTATCTACCTATTTCTATCTGTCTATCTGTCTATGTATCTGTCTGTACCGCATTATCTGTCTCTCTGTCTATATCAACGTCTGTGTTCATTTATGTGTCTTTCTATCTCTTCATCCATTTATTTATCTGTTTATTCATATCCATCTATATATCTATCTATAAACCCTCCAGTTTGAAAAAAGACCCCCAGCAGCTGAATGAAATCGTCTGAGAAAAGCAAAATGAAAAAAAGAAATAACGTAATTTAATGGAAAAAGCTGATCTTCCTTCCACATTTCCTTCTCTTGGGTCCTCCTGTTTCGCTCCATCTTCTCCGTTTATCTGTTTTTTTTTTCTTCCTCCCGTTGGATTTTTACGCCCTGTTTTTCGCCATTTCCACCCTTCCTTTCCCTTCTCCATCTTCCTCTTATTTTCTTCCTCTCGTTCTATCAATTTTCTTCTTTTCCTTTTTCCCATTTCCTTCCTTCTCTTCATCTTCTCCTCCTCCCCGTTCCTTCTTTTTTCTCCTTTCCCTCTCCCCATTCTTTTCCTTCTCTTCCTATTTTTCTTCTTCCCACTCCATTCCTTCTCTTTCTCTTTTCCTTCTCACTACCTCCTTTCTTTTCCCCCTCTTTCTTTCCCTTTCCGTCTTTATTTTCGTCTTACTTCTCCTACCCTCTCCCCCTCCTCCTCCTCCTCCTCCTCCTCCTCCTCCTCCTCCTCCTTCCTTTCTCTCTTAGTCATCCTCACTCTTTTCCTTCCCAATTTTTCACGCGGGCTTCTGTTTACCCATACATCTTTATCTAGTTAATGTTGAATATCTCTCAAATCTAAGACGTATTACTTAAAAATTCTGACATTGACCGAAAGCATCCTAGAGACATGAGATTCTTCCCTGGTATTCGCTCACTTCCAGCCTAATATTTGCCCTGGATGTGAGCTGGAGGGGTAGGGATGGTGGGGAGGCGTTTGGTAGTCTTGTGGGTTGCTATGTGTGTGTGTGTGTGTGTGTGTGTGTGTGTGTGTGTGTGTGTGTGTGTGTGTGTGTGTGTGTGTGTGTGTGTGTGTGTGTGTTTGATGTGTGGTGGTTGGGATGTGGTGTGGAGGTATGTGGTAGGCTGGTGGGTTGGTATGTGCATGTGTGTGTGTGAGATGTGTGGTGGTTGGGATGTGGTGTGGAGGTATGTGGTAGGCTGGTGGGTTGGTATGTGAGTGTGTGGTATATGTTTGGTGGTAGGGATGTGGTTTGAAGGTATGTGTTAGGTTGGTGGGTTGGTATGTGAGCGTGCGATGTATGTTTGGTGGTTGGGATGTGGTGTGGAGGTATGTGGTAGGCTGGTGGGTTGATTTGTGAGTGTGTGGTATATGTTCGGTGGTTGGGATGTGGTGTGGAGGTATGTGGTAGGCTTGTTGGTTGATCTGTGTGTGTGTGTGGTGGTTGGGATGGTGGTGTGGAGGCGTGTGGTTGGGGGATGGTCTCACTCCCTTATTTTGAGTAATCCGATTGGCCTAAAAAGAAATATACTCGTTATATTCGGATCCGGACTTGCAATCCTGAAACCATTTTTTCTGATTTTCTGTTAAGGTCTTTCAAATATTTCTAGAGCCCTCAAGCTGTAAAAAATAAGACGGGTAACCACCAGAAGAAGGATGCACAATCGCCAGACTCAAAAAATAAAAATCAAGAATGTGTTTTCTTTGGCTGCCATATGGTTACAGTACGGAGTGAGTAATAGATGAACGAGCCTTGTAGCCTGTTGGTCTGTAATTCGTTTGTATCATATGAGTTACGGGCACAAGCAAATATACTGCATGGATTTACATACTGTATATAATAAACAGACTTGGAAATTGTCAACGCATATGCTCAGAATCGCTGCCTCGCTAGTTCACTGATCTCTCCTATACTAAAGGTATTTTACAGGTGTACATAGGAAGTACAGATAACAGGAGGCTTATTGGACCATAAGGAGGTTACCTGTTAAGAAAAAAATAATTCTTCTAAGATCTAACCAATGTGTATGAGAAAAGGATAGGAAAGAGGAAGGTCATCCCCCACTCACCAAACAATCCGGGAAAAAGCGAGAAGAAAAAAAGATAGAAAAACAACGTGCCTATTAGAAAGAACAAACATGGAAATTTTTACTGGGCAGGCAGATGAGGAAAAACTGTCCGGAGAGAGAAAGAACTGAATGAAAAAAGTCGTCTAGTTCGTGAAGGGAATTGAAGGGGGTGGTAAGGTTCAGTGTGGTAGGAGGTGAGATCATTTAATCGTGGGGAACGTGGTATGTCAGGGGGTCGGGGAGATGTGGGATTGTGGTGTGGATGTGGTTGGGGGTCGAGGGAGTGTGCGGTCGAGGTCGAGGTGGCGGCGGCGCAGGTCATTTGAAGACCGGCACTGAATGAGATTGCGTGCTCGGGTATCTGTTGGCGTGATTACAGAGGGGATATAGCTCTTAGATGGGTGCTGGTGGAGAGGGACGCCTTCACGTGGTGGCACCGACATGAACGGGCAGGGGTCGAGGTGTGTGGTCGAGGTGAGGGTGGTGGAGTAGCAGGGCAGTTGAAGAGAGAGGCACTGACTGGTATAAAGAGAGCTAAAAATTTATACATTATTATATATTGTATTTTCTTTGTCAGATAACGAGATTCATCAGTTCATATTAATACTCACACTGTCTATAATTCCTTTGCATTTATTTAGTGGAGATATTTCGTCATTCATGTGGCTCATTTCCAGTGGCTCAGTGACAGAATAAGTACTACGGTTCTATATCATTCCCATAACACTTCTTCGTGACTACTACCGTACTCTAGTGTCCATATTTTACTACAGCTTAGCATTCAGGATGGAAGGATGGCAATTTTAGGCCAAGTTAAAGTAGAAAGAGTATAGCTGAAGAAAAAATTCACGAAGGAATGTCAGTTTTAGACCAAGTTCAGATAGAAAGAGTATAGCTGATGACACGAAATTCACAAATGGATGGGAAATTCTAGGCCAAGTTGAAGTAGGAAGAGTATAGCTGAGGATACGAAATTCCACGTATAATAACAAAGCTGGAAGAGTGAGAATTCGTATGTGGGTGGTGTTGTGTTCGTGAGGTGGGTAAATGTTTGGACAGAGCGGAGGGCGAGGAGGCCGCAAGAAAACTGGAGATGGAAGGAGTAAAAACTGTAAAAGAGAAGCTGCTGTTCATCATGTGTGTGTGTGTGTGTGTGTGTGTGTGTGTGTGTGTACCTCCAGAAATTAGGTAGCTTCATCTTTTCACTACTAGGTTGCTCTAGAATCTTGACAAAGCACAATCGCCTGGTGTTAACGTAAGTCAGATTCCTAGTTGTGCACTAGAGGAAGGAAGGGGAGACTCCAGACGGTTTGTGTATGCCGCTGATTGCTAGGATTTCCCTCAGCTAAACAAAATCATCTTGTGTTGGCTTGAATTAAATACCCAAGTACACCAATCACAGAGAAAAGGGTTGAGAGGAGGCTTTTTGTAGTGAATGGGGTCAATAATCATCCTACTTTCCTCGTTCAAAGTAATGGAAGATATATAAGTAAGATCTGATTATAGTGAAGAGGTCGTGAAAGTTTGAGAGATTCCTAGGTCACCCCTTCCCCTCTCACTCCTCCTCCTCCTCCCCTCCCCCAGACCCTCCTCACTCATACTCCCCTCCCTGTCATTCCTCTTTTACTCTCCGTTTCTCACTCCCCTTCTTCTCCCCTTCTTCCCATCCCTCTCAGCCCCTCTCCCTCACTCTCTTCCTGTTCTCTCCCTCTACCTTTCCCCTCATCCCTCCCTTCTCCCCATATTCCTCCCCCTCCCCTCCCCTCCCCTCCCCCTCCCCTTCACACCCCCTCCGCCTTGAACAGAGTGACAGCAATCCAAGGAAGTGCATGCAAGATTAATCAATTGCTAGGTCGTCGCGAAATTCCCACTGGATTTTTACGGCGAAATTATACACACGGTAATTCCTCCCTTCCGCTTCCTTTTCACCCGCAGGCCTTTCTCACAGCTCGTGGGGCCTGGTAGGGTGGTAGGGTGGGGCTAGGTAGGGATGGTTTGTGTGGGGCTAGGTAGGGGCGGTTAGGGTGGGGCTAGGTAGGGGTGGTTAAGGTGGGGCTGGGTAGGGGTGGTTAGGGTGGGGATAGACAGGAGTGGTTAGAGTCAAGCTAGGTAGGGGTGGTTAGGGTGAGGTATGTAGGTACCCTAGGTAGGGCTTGTTAGGGTGCGGATAGGGAGGGATGATTACGGTAGAGATAGGTAGGGTAGATTAGAGCGGGACTAGGTAGGGTAGATCAGGGAGAGAAAGGACAAGGATTGGGAAGGTTAGTGTGGAGGTCAAGGGTAGGACTGGGAGAGTTAGGATAGGGTAGGGCAGTCTGGTGTAGGGTATGTTGATTGGGTTAGGTTAGGCTTGGTTAGGTTAGAGTGAAGCAGGTAAATTATGGGTAGAGAAGGTCAGGGTAGGATAAGTTAGGGTGTGAAGGTCGAGGACGGAAAGGGAGGCAAGGATGGAAGAGGGTATGGATGGGGCAAGTTAAGATGCAGTAGGGCAAGGGTGGGGAAAGTTAGAGTGGGAGTGGGCAAGGCAGGACGGGGCAATGCAGAATTGAGCGTGCAAGTCAAGGAAAAGCAAAACTGACGAAGGAAGATGGTTTGGTTTAAGAAAGACTAAAAAAAGAAAGGTCATGGTAAGGCAGATCAAGGCATGGCAAGGCAAGTCATGGCCAGGAAGGTCAGAACGGGTTAAGGCAGGTCAAAACAAGTCAAACCGGAATGGTGTGGGACGAGTTAGGGCGAAGCAAGTCAAGGCGATGAAGGCAGGTTCGAGTAGATCAGGATGGAACGAATTAACGTGGTGCAGGTCAAGATAATGCAAGTTCATGGCGTGTCGTAATTATGGAAGTACATCTTAGATATTTTCAGCAATAAGATGACCTGCAAGAGAAGTAATATACAAAAGTTATCTAATTATGAGACAGATATTTCCTTAAAAGTAGGGTCCATTTTGTGTTCATTACGAGAGACAGGGTGGCCAGACACTGCTAGCGATGATTCAGCACGTGGACCACAACACAGACCACCCGCACTTACAGCAGCCCAATTGGACGGCAAGATGCTAAAATACGCCATAAAATTAGCTCGTGTGACACCTTCCTACGACAGGGCCAGGAGAGGGTATACTGAGACAAGCAAGAGCAGGACAAGGGTAGGAGGGGGAGGTAGTGGTAGATGGTAGATGGTAGGTGAGGGAAGTGGTATATGGTAGCAGAAACTGAGGAAGCAAAAAATCTTATGGAGGAGAAGAAAGAGAGAGCAGCGTGAGGAGCGATAGTGGAGAGGCAGGACTGGGTATTTTAAGATGAAAGCAAGATAGAGCAGGGATGTGATGGGCATGGTAGGGCAAGGCAGGTGAAGAGAAGGAAGGGCAAGACGGGATAAGACAGGGTAAGAATAGGCACATCAGGGCAAGAAACGGCAAGGTAGGATAAGGCAGGGACAGGGTAAGGTAGATCAAGGCAGACCAAGGCATAACATGGCAAGAGAGGAAAGGGTTGGGCAGGGTAAAGGAAAGCAAACCCGGGCACAATGGGGCAGGTTAAAGCAGAACAGAGCAAGACAAGACAAAGAAGGGCAGAATAAAGAGGCATACCAGGGCACATAGGTAGATAAATAGATAGATAGTCAGATAGATAGACAGATAGATAGGCAAATGAATAGATAGATAGATAGATGGATAGATAGATAAATAGATAGATAAATATAGTTAGACTGATATAGATACTAAGGTAGATAGATTGATAGGCAGATACAGTGGGTAAAAAGATGTATGTGTATGTGTATGTATGTATGTGTGTGCGTGCGTGAGTGGGTATGTATGTGTGTGGGAGGAGGAGGAGGAAGCAGTACTGACCAGCAGAGACTCCCGTTATAGCAGCCTATTATCTCCACAGAGTCAACAGGGCCGACCTCCACACATCTTTTGCCTCCCTCACCTCACACGGAACAATCACCATAGTCCCCCCCTACCCTTCCCCACACACCCGCTACCCCCCTTCACCCTTCCCCACACTCCCTGCTCCTCCCTACACCTACCCCCACCCTACACCCTACCCACCCCCACGCAGAGCAAAGGGAGCGGAGGAACTTTGCTTGCAGTGACGAAAAATGGAGTAGATGCTGGTCGACTGTGTGTGTGTGTGTGTGTGTGTGAGAGAGAGAGAGAGAGAGAGAGAGAGAGAGAGAGAGAGAGAGAGAGAGAGAGAGAGAGAGGAATGTTATATATACAGACCACACCGACTTTGCTCTTGTATTAGATAACTCGACGTAAAAATTAATAGAGACGCGTCCTTTAATTAACAAACGTAAGGCCACCCCCAGCAGTGCAGAGGGAGGCAGGGGCACAATGCTTAACATGAAAAAAAAAAAAAAAAAAAAAAAAAAAAAAAAGAACAAGGCACAGTGAAAGAAGCAGCAATCATGCAAGTTCCGTCTGAAGAAAATTGACAACGGCCGAAATACAATGAAAACCCGGTCTCTACCAATGCGTGTTTCAGATGGTTTCGATTTTTCCGCTATGTATTCGTTCAACTTTGAGAAGATCCATGTGTCCTCTTTACCGTTTAGTAATACAGTGATGGCCGTGTAACCTCTTCTCTCCGATTACCTCTATTTTTTAAATTTTTTTTATCTTGAGAATTTTTACCTTGATATTTTTACCTTGCTAAATTTACCTTGATTTTACCTTGATAATTTTTCCTTAATTTTAGAAAACTCCAGTAGTGAGGGGGTTAATGAGGAATGTATCTAACCCCGAGTGCAGTGATAATAATAATAATAATAATAATGATGATGATGATGAGTAAGAGTGAGTGAGAATAAATGAGTGTGTGAATGAGAGTGAGTGTGAATAAGTGAGTGACTGAGGGTAGAAGTGGATGAGTGTGTTTGAGGGTGAATGAGTGTGTGTGAGTGTGAGAGTTAATGTGAGTGAGAGTGTGTTAGAGTAAGTGTGTGAGAGTGAGTGTGAGAGTGTGTGTGAGTGTGAGAATGAGTGTTAATGTGTGAGAGTTAGTGTGAATGAGTGTGTGAGAGTGAGTGTGAGTGAGAGTGACAGTAAGAGCGCCGTGTGTTTATTTAATCCTTTGTGGCCTTCGATTTCCCTTCTCCATTCATCCCTTTGCCGAGATCAGCTCACATTTTTTCCTAATTCTTCACGTCTTTTCCGCTCTCTCACTTTTGCTTTCACATTTGTACACTGTCTCTTCTTCCTCCCTCTTCTTTCTTCCCTGTTTCCTCTCGTACGTCGCCCTTCTTCTCTTCTCCTCCACTCTTCTTTCTTCCTCTTCTCTCTCTTGCACTTCTTTCTTCCTCTACCCCTGTCATCTTTTCCTCTTTCCTCATCCCCTTTCCTTCCCTCTTCCTCTCTCGCTTCCTTCCATCTTTCTTCCTTTGCTTCTCTATTTCCTTTTCCTGTTTCCTCTTCCCCCTCTTTTTCTCTTCCCCTTCCCATTATTCTTCCCTGCTCGTCATTCTTTTACATTCACCCATGCTAAAATTCAGTTCCCTCCGCTCCCACCTCTCTTCATTCTCACATATACTTTTCATTATCCTCTCTCTCTCTCTCTCTCTCTCTCTCTCTCTCTCTCTCTCTCTCTCTCTCACACACACACACACACACACACACACACACACACACACACACACACACACACACACACACACACACACACACACACACACACACACACACACACACACACACACATCCATTGCTTCTTCCATATTCTTCACTCCTATAATTCCTTGTCCATTCTCCTATTTTCTCTTCCTACTACAAACTTATTTTTTATTATAGTGAGTAAATTAAGACTGAGATGCAGGAGAGGGGTAATGCAAGAGTGAGTAGATTTTGAGTAACAGTGAACAAAATAATGAGGAAAATGGCTAGTGGAAATGCATTGGAAGTGAGGGAAAGTGAGTGAATTATGAATAGAGAGAGGGAGTGAGAAATGAGGAGCAGGGAATGCGGAGATGAGTAAGGGGAAGGTAGGAATGAGGAAGGTGGGTGAAGATGAGTGTGTGGCGTGAGTGAAGATGAGGCAGCGTGAACCATCATTACCATCATTATCATCACCTCCCAGCTCTCTCATTTTCAACGCTGCGCTTCGGAGTTTCACACAGGGTTTATCTGGAGCACTCATCGGGTCTTCCGGTGTGTGTGTGTGTGTGTGTGTGTGTGTGTGTGAGAGAGAGAGAGAGAGAGAGAGAGAGAGAGAGAGAGAGAGTCATTTATCAGAAAAAGAGCGCTTCATTATTAACTTTTTCACATATAGATTAATTTGCTAGCATTAATTACCGCAATATATTTATTATGAAATACTTTCCTATATGTATTTTTTCCCTGTAAGATGCCAAAGAAGTCTGAAAGCCTGAATGAGAGAGAGAAAAAAAAAAAGATTGTGTCGTGGTCTATTTCACTCGATACTCTGTTGAAAGATTGCAAGCCTTTGTGTTTTCCATTTCCTCTTTATTTTCTTTTACTGCCTACATGATATTTTGGCAAGAATTACAGTGATGATGACGATGATGATGGTGATGATGATGGTAGTGCTGATGGTGGTAGACATGGCGATGATGATGATGATGATGATGAACCATAAGCGTTGTACGAAATTACTATAAGTGCTGTGAAATTACTATTGGATGTGAACCCTGCATTTTAACTGTCAAAAAGAGGGAGAAAAACAACTCTATATTCTTTCCCCTTCCCCGACATCTAGAAGCTTCAAGCCATGGGAAACAGAACAATACCTTTTACGGATGTCTTAGCCTGAAACGTGAAGAAACTATAGGTCATTTTCTTGGTCCAGATTCTTGACCTTCTGTAGTTAATGTCACGTAGGTCAGTGGCAAAACATGACAATACTAAGGCTCTATACCCTTTCTATAACACATCTTCGTGACTAGCATCATATTCCAGTGTTAATCCTTAGTCACAACTCAGCATTCAAGATGGGGAGATGGCAGTTTTAGGCCAGGTTATAATAAAGCGAGTATGGAAAGAACCTGATTATAATTACGAGTGAATACGGAAACTAGAAAGAAGGAATTGAATAGATCTACGAGTGAATACGGGAACCAGGAAGAAGGAACTGTAAGGAAACTAGGAAGAAGAACCGAGGAAGAAGTACGGAAACTAGGAAGAAGAACCGAGGAAGAAGTACGGAAACTAGGAAGAAGGAACTGAATATCTCGAAGGGTGACATTTTTTCAAGCATTATCCCTCGGCGCTTGAACCATACCGTGATAAACATCCGGAAAATAGACTGGATCACGAGAGCACTTGGAGAGGAGGGGACGACGTGAATGACATGCTGGAACTGTCCGTGCGTGCGTGATGGTCCGTTGTGCTCTCCTCTCCCCTCTTCTTCCCTCTCTTCCTCTCCTCTCCCCTCCTTTCCCTTAGCTTCCTATCCTCTCCCCTCCCTTCTCTTCCCATTCCCTAGCCTCTTCTCCTCTACCCTCTCTTCCCCTTCCTTCCTCTTCTATCCCACTTTCCTTCCCTTCCCTCCTTTCCTCTCTGCCTCTCTTCACCACTCTCCTCTCTCCTCCCCTCTCCTTTCCTCTCTTCTCCCCTCCCTAAGCCTCCTCATCTCCCCTCCCTCCCTTTTCCCTCTCCTTTCCCCCCACCTTCCCTCCCTAGTGTGCATGAACTGGAGTGCATAAGAAAAAGGACTAAAAGGAAGAAGCTGAAGGACTTGCACCTGAGAAAGATATTGAGAGAAATCTGAAGGAGGATGAGATGTTCCTTGACCAAACATGAAGGACAGTTATATATCTTTACTTTCTGGACTTCCTTCTTCCTGTGTGCATGAGAGGAAGGAGGAACAGGAAGAAGGACATGCACCTGAGCCGGATATTGAGAGGTGTCTGAAGGAGAGAGAGAGATGTTCCTTGATTTTAGCCTTGAAGACATAGGTTTATAATTGTTTTCCGGGTTTCCTTACTTCCTCCCTTACGGTGTTGCTGTCCATCTCTTATGTTCTTTGGCCTTTTGACTTTCTAGACTGTTATTATATTTTATCTCTACACACTTTTTTCCTTCTCATTTTTTTTTTCCCTTTCGTCTCTATGTCAGTTCTCTCTTCTTTCTGTGAAGTTTGCATACATTTTTGCTTTGCTCTTGTGTGTGTGTGTGTGTGTGTGTGTGTGTGTGTGTGTGTGTGTGTGTGTGTGTGTGTGTGTGTGTGTGTGTGTGTGTGTGTGTGTCAGCCATCTTTACCTTTATTTTTCGAGTCGCTTCCTCCACAGTCGATTACCTTCTCACACTTAATCGTGAGGGCGAGGGAAAGGTAAGTCCCTATTCTTGATATGCCTGTTCCGAAGCTGAATATGATTGGAGTTGAGAAAATAAAATCGAAGAAAAACTGCTGTTGAAGGGGTTGATAAAGATTGCAAAGTCAGGAATACAACCTAATTTCGAGGCCAGTGTGGGAAAAAGGAAAAAAAAAAGACGCAAATGATCCTCCTCGGTCATGACTTTGGATCGAGATGAACAAGAGGCGAGGCCACTATTGTTGCGGGAGAGGTCAGGGGTCGCGAGAGAGGGCAGCGTCGGGGTCCCTGCATTACGCTCCATTTTCCCAGGGACTAGCAGTGGGATCAGCGACCTTATGGCTTCAGTTAGATGGCGGTGAGGCTGGAGGCGAAGGAGGAGAAGGAGACTCAGATTATCCGCATCAGTTCGAGTTTTATTTTTTTTTCTCCCTCTTACTTCCTCCAGATGATTGACCCCTGTAATCCGAGGACTGTATATCTATCTCTCTATCTGTCCATCCATCTGTCTGTCTATCTGTCTATCTATCTATCTACCTATCTATCTATCTATCTATCAATACATGTAAGTTTACAACCTCCAGGCAATTTTATTTTCATCAAGATCGTATCATTAACTATTTAATTCTTGTGACGTGTTTTATTGCCTGGGGACTTAGATACATTTGGAGGGGCATTTCAAACTAGAGGGGTTAGATATAGCCTTGATAAACCCCGTCAGTACTAGTAACTCTTCTTAAGGTTGAATCAAATCGTCTGGTGGTGGTAGTGGTGGTGGTGGTGGTGGTGGTGGTAATGGTGGTGGTGGTGGTGGTGGTGGTGGTAATGGTGGTGGTGGTGGTAATGGTGGTGATGGTGGTGATGGCCGTGGTGGTGTTGAAGGGATGATGATACGGGATGGTGTTGATGGAGGCTTTTGTTCTTGAGGAAGGAGCCATAATTGAGGCCATCGTCTGCCTGTGACCCAGCAAGACTAATTTGTTGAACCCCCCTTCACACTTCATTACACTGATGATCCCCTGTAGTGTGAAGAACTGCACGTAAGAACACAAAGAATGATAAGAGCACAAGGAATGAGAGCACAGTGAATTTTAAGAACACAAGGAATGATAAGAACACAAGGAATGAGAACACAGTGAATTACAAGAACGCAAGGAATGATAAAAACACAAGGAAGGAGAACACAGTGAATTTTAAGAACACAAGGAATGATGAGAACACAAGGAATAAGCACACAGTGAATTTTAAGAACACAAGGAATGACAAAAACATAAGGAAGGAGAACACAGTGAATTGTAAGAACACAAGGTACTGCAGTAGACAGGTTGACATATGGTAGGCAGCTGGACATGATTACTAGAATAAGACAGGCAGTACAAAGGAAAGCAGACAGCAACAAACCTCTTGGTCCTTTGGAGGCTGTTTGTTATAGGGTAAATTATAACTAGACTAACTTTTATCTGAGTCAAAGACAAGGATAGAATAAAAACACAAGGATCCTCCCACCCACCTATCCCTCCAGCTAGAGACGGCAGGAAAAATGAGAACGAGAAACATTATATACAGAAAAATTGTCATGGAAATTTCATGGGAAAGGATGAATGTAAAATATTCGTTCCCAGATCAGTTATTCTGTTGAACTTCCTCACACGTTTTTACACAAATTGCAGATATATTTTCTTAACGTTATTTTTTTTTTATTTTTTTATTACTCACTTGGTTCAATTTCACTTCCACCCTCGTTGCTTTGGTCATCGCCACCATCATCTTGACTCTATTTTCAAGATTTTTATTTATTGGTTCCTGCTCTGCTTGTGACCCCATAAAGTTAATTGGGTGAACTCCCACCTCACACTTCATAGCTCTGACGAACCCTTGCATTGTAAATAACTGTACATGTGTTCCCATTTTACTTCGTGATCTTCATTTTTATTGTGTTTATCTCTCTCTCTCTCTCTCTCTCTCTCTCTCTCTCTCTCTCTCTCTCTCTCTCTCTCTCTCACTTGGATTAGCCTCGTCCCCCCTTCTTACTTTCATCATCATCATTTTGCCAGAACAGTGAGTTATTTCGTGTTTCCTGAGCTCATCTTTCAGTTTTCCTTCTTTTCCTTTTCTTGGTCACTCCCTCCCATCCTTCCTTTTCTCTTCCTTTACCTCTTCCTTTTCTCTGTATGTTAATTGAAGGTTGGGAGACTGAATAATAAAACACTTTCATTTACACGGTGTTTATGGTGTCTTCTTCCCCTCGTCCTGTCATCATCATCATCATCATCATCATCATCATCATCATCATCATCATCATCATCGTCATCGTCATCACCAGAGCAGTCATCAGAATAGTTACCGCTTCTTTCCTCTTCTCATGTTTCATTTCTCCTCCCTTTCCGGCTCTCGGTCACTCACATTCCTCTCCTACTTTTACTCATCTTCTTTCTCACTTCTTCTTACATTTCCTATCCCCTTTTGCATACTGACTCACTCTTGCTCCGTTATACACGATTACAGTATGCTGTTTTATTGATTGTGTGTTATAAGACTTAATGAAGTAATTACACACAAAACATGCGGGCAGGAGTCAACACAGTTTAACACAACACAATACAGTACAGTGCAGCACCACTACGGTACACTGCACTGTACCATACTGCACTATACTATGCTTCACTACACCACACTGCACTACACTACACTACACTACACTACACTACACTACACTACACTGTACTATACTACGCTACACTACACTACACCCACACATGTACCTGAATACATACATACATAATACACAGACAACAACACAGCTATATCACAACACAAAACACCCACATCACATCGCATCACATGACATCACATCACATCACATCACAACACAAGCACCTTTCACTGTGCCCTATATTTCTGACCAAAACGCAGCCTCCACCCTCCATCATCCGCCCTGCCCTGCCCTCCCCCATGACCCCACCAACAACCTGTCACCTAAAACGCTAATTATCTCCCGTTGCTGTGACCTGACCTCGCATCCTCCCTGCTCCCCCTCCCCAACCTCACTAAGTACCCAGATTCGTCTCCTCCACCCCAATTCTGTTCCACTTCTCCTCCACCACCCCACCCTTGCCCCACCATCCCACAAACCTCTCCCCTTCTCTTCCTTGCATCACCTTTTCCTTCACCCTCGCCACTTTATCATTTCTCTCCCTTCCATTTCTTCCTCCTTGCCTTTCATATATTTATCTGGATTTCTCCCCCCATCCACTCTCTTTCATCTCTTCTTCTTTTTCTTCGTCCACTCTTCCCCCTGATTCGTCTTGCCCCATCATTCCATGATCTTACCCACATTGCCCTCCCTACACTCTCCCCGACACCACTCTCCCACATCTCGTCTACCCTTGCCCCGCTTTTTTCTACCCCCCCTCTTTCTTTCCACCCCACCTTCCCACCTCTCTAAACTCCTTCCCTCTCCTCTCCTCCTTCTTTGTCTGACGCTATCTCTCCTTGTCTCATTTCTGATCTGTTATCCTAACATTCAGTCATTAGAGAATGAATGAATTTATTATTACTATAACCGAACTGCTCTCCCATCTTCCCCGATGTCTTCCCCCTCCCCCTTCTTTGTCTCTGTCTTCCTCTGTCACTGATTTGGTATCTCATCTTAAACTTCTGTAATCAGAGACCAATTTAATCACAATATTAAGGCCACACCACACTCCCTTTCCACCTTCCCTTCCTGCATTCCCTTCCCACTTTCAATTACATGTCTCTCGCTGTATCTCATATTGGTAACCTGCTGTTGTACTTTTATCATCAGAGTTATAGCATTAATATTAAGGCCAGACCACCAATTAGCAATCGTATGTTCTGTGCCTTCTATG